>NC_050180.1:41348847-41571347 GCF_008315115.2 Sander lucioperca
AAGAAGAGAGACCTGGAGTCAAGAGACACAAACAACGACCTGCAAACACTGGTACACACACACACACACACACACACACACACAGTTTTTATTTATACTTCCCTTTTATCTACAGTATTAATACTTTGTGTGTGTGTGTGTGTGTGTAGGACTGCAGCACAGCGGTGTGTCTGCGGCTGAAATGTCAGGTCGGTCGTCTGGAGAGGAGTAAGAACGCCATCCTCTTCATCTACTCCAGACTGGCTGTCAGCAACTTCCTCAGGGTAATGTCAGAAAAACTGAGTGATTCCTCTGTCTCACACTACTTTCTAATATCTGAATGAAACGCTGAGAGTCTTCCTAGAGTCGGGGGAGAGGGGGGAGGGGGGTCTCCCGTCGTCTCCATCGTTTGGTGCGAGGTCATAGAACTCAGTCAGTCTTTCTCCCGTCTGGATGTTCAGACAAAATCAAACGTGTTTGATGTTATCCTAAGTTTGAAGTCTTGGTAGTGAAGTTAAATCACGTGAACGTTGTCAACAACCAATGGGTGCTCTCCCTCCAGCACGTAACAGGATGCAGCAAACGGCTAGAGACGGTGGTGTTTATGGTTGCTATGGCGCCGCGCTAAGCTAAACGCTAAAGAGGGAAAGTTGCCGATATTCAACCCTCCTGAAGTCATCCAACGGGAGATTTACTGGCGGGTGAACACAGACCTCCGGGTACTGGAGACATTCATCTGCATGTACGGCAGAACAGAACATCTGCTGACTTTCACCTTAAAGTTACCAGCTAACGTCCCATTTTTCAAAAGGAATCTAGTTGTAGTCTTGCAATGTGTGACCCTGCAAGATCCCCAGTCTTTACATACTATGACGGCCTTCGACGTTAGATGTGAGATGGTGTCAGACTGTAGTCGGTTCAAAGTTTTTTAGTGGACGGTAGGCATTACTCTAACTCTAGCGTTTCTTCCCGCACAACTTGTTTTGAACTTTTCTTATCTTAGTATCAAAGGAACCCAGAGCTATTTGTACATCCGTGGGAATACTGCGAACAGGAGCTGCTGATACCAACGATGTTTAACCCGTTTAACGGACAATAAGAATTCGGATCAATTGATCAGATAAACAAGAACAGTTTTTTTTTCTCCAAAAGCCATAACCACTTTGAACTCACACATGCACTGACTTCACAGTCTAAACCCCCCCCCCCCACCCAACCCCCAGACTTTCTTCTACCCACCTACTGTGCAATATTTAATATTTAATACTATTGATAATACAGTGTAATTCAATTACTGTGCAATATCTGTACACTGTGCAATATCATTACTCTCATTGTCCAATATCTATTATTCATTGAATAGCATCATCACTATTTTGGGCAATATTCAAATAATGTGTGATAACCCACACTGCATATCACACTGTATATAAAACCATATATATTTTTTTAATATGTATATAGTGTCTCAGAACTGTGCACCTTACCCCCTTTTTTTTGCACTACTTATTTTATTCTATGTTATATTTATTTTCCGTACATGTCACTGGGAAAAGAGTTGCTTTTAATCTCGTTGTACTTGTGTATAGTGACAATGAAAGGCATATTCTATTCTATTGTAACCAGTTAAAGACAATGTGTGATGTTATAAACCAACCCTGTGTGGATTTCCCCGCTCTTCAGTTTTTTTTGCACTTGGCAAAAAACAACTTAACACACAACTTAACACACGTGGAAAAAAAGACATCCGTTAAAACACTTGGAAGGAAAAACGTGGAGCGTCCGACGGGCGCCGCCAGGACACCTCAACCCCGGAAACCCCTTCCTCCTCCGTTTCACCCCTCTTGTTCACTCCGACCCACCCAGACCCCCCACCCCTTTAACTTTCAGAGCTAACTTTGCACTAACTAGTTATGTTTTAAGTTGCTGGATGGTGTGCTCTTTTTTCCAGCCGTGTTTTTATATATACATATATATTGACATCAGCGGTGTGATTTCCGTGATGGTAGATGAGAGATTTGTTCTTTCTTTCTTTTCAGGCGGAGAATCAGAACCGTTCTTACGTGGTACGATCGACAGCCTCCTTCAGTGTCATCGAGATGCCGTACAAGAACCTGGTGTCAGAGCTACCGTCCAACAGCACCACTGTGAGAGACACACACACACACACACACACACACACACACACACATACACAGACACACACACACGCACACATCATCAGATGTTAGAATAATGACTTAAAGAAAGCGAAAAAAAGGTTTTCTAAAGGTATAACATGAATGATTCGTCATGCAGATGCTCGTGTTTTTAAGTGTCTAAAGCGGTGTGTGTGTGTGTGTGTGTGTGTGTGTGTGTGTGTGTGTGTGTGTTTCCAGGTGAGTGTGTCGGTGATGTGGCTGGCGGACGATGCTCAGCCGGTCCCGGGCTGGGTCGTGGCTCTGGCGGTGCTGGCAGGACTGCTGCTGCTGGCGCTGCTCATCTTCATCATGTACAAGGTGAGAAACAAACTGGGAGCACAACCAGATCTACTTGATGATCTGTTACTGACGTTAACAACAGACTGGAGATGATCTGTAATCTGATCAGATTTAGTCTCTTTGACTTCTAAACGTCACTATCAGTCACACAACATGTGTTCTGTACAGAATAAGCCTTTAAATCAGACAAATAGCAAGTAAAATCCCTCCAATTCAAGAACAATAAAAAGTTTATATAAAACGCCAACATGTTGAGTCGTTTCTGAACCAATCAGCTGTTAGATCAGCTGAGAGCCAGGCGTTTTCCCAGCATGCCCCTGGGTCTCGCCGTCGGTGGAGAGCGAAGCTCTAAAACCCGCGGCCGCCTCGATCTCGTGAGTTCATCGTTGCCCCGCGGTGCATGACTTCAGAGCGCGTTGGGATCAAGCCGGACACAAATCTACCCAGCATGCATTGGGCGGTTGATCGCCGGGGATCGACTCTGCGCTGGCCTTGCACATCTGGAACGAGCCTACTCATTTATTAATTATGTTTCTTCTTCTCTTCCTCCTCAGTTGGGTTTCTTTAAGCGTGTCCGGCCCCCGCAGGAGGACTGCACAGAGAAGGAGCAGCTGCAGCCGGAGGAGAACGGGAACACCGACGCCTAGACGTCCAACTGTCGGTTCAGACAGGACGCATTCAGGGTAAAACGGGCAGAGAGGTTCACTGTGTTCACTGTAGAGAGGCAGATTATGGTACTGGCTTACACTTCTATAAAGGTTGTTTTGTTTTTTTAAACTCGTCATGTTGTGTTTGTGCCAAAAGAGAAGCTCCACCTGAGATGCACTGGTCACAGATGAAATCCTCAAAACTCCAATTTAATATTTTAAAGTTAACGGAACGTTGTGGGAAAATTAAACTTATTTGCTTTGTCTCCGAGAGTCAGATGTTCCTCTCTCAAGTCTGTATAGTCAATATGAAGATAAAGCTTAGGTTAGCTTAGCTTAGCATAAAGACTGAAAACGGGGGGGGGGGGACCCTGGCTCTTACACAGATATCTGATCAACTGGATACATCGTTGGAGTCGGAGTCCCCTTCATTCCTCTGATAGCTGCCCAGTGGCGCATGAAGCCAAAAAAGTTGAAATTCCTTGTATAAAATGACCCAAATAATCGGTGTCGCTTCCATTCCGTGTGTCTCGTAGAGCCAACTACTTTCTTTTCAGCACTCCGCTAACTTGAATGCAGATTAAATGATTTAATGGTGCAGCTCTTCTAAACTTTCCAAATGTTATCGGACCGAATGGATTAGGGATGCACCGAATCTAGATTTTTGGGGTTCGGCCGAATACCGAATCCACTGGTTGAGATTCTGCTGAATCCTCGTCCCATCCTCAGTCCATGAACACAGTAAACTCATTAATGAAGTAAACAGTGACTGTCCTTCCTTTGCCGTACCTGAAGTTGCTGCAGTTTGGCTGCTGTCTGTAGATTCCTTCATGCACAACTCGTATTCTTTCGGATGTTTCATACCAAATGTTGTAACAGTGGTGATGTTGTGTATAGTTTAGGGTCCTCGCCACCACGAGACAATTCGGCATTGCAGATTGAACATGTAGCTGGACTTGAATGGCCTTCTTTTGACTGAAAGTACTGCCAAACTACACTTTTTCTGCTCATGAGTTCCATTTTCACTTTCTCACAGCCTACTGCATTGAACACTCCACCTACTTAAACACCTTCCCGTAATCAACGGCGCCGTCATTACGGCGACCAGCGGAGTGCGCGTAGTGCAAGCGTAGGGTTAGGTTCGGTGGGAAAAAATTCTAAGGTTCGGCAGAAACCCAACCCCGTCAAAAAGCCCAATATTCAGCCGAATCCGAATCCTGGATTCGGTGCATCCCTGGAATGGATCAACCTCTGATAATGAATGAATGAGTCATTTTGCAAGGGCTTGAGACGCTCAAAGACACGTCTCCACTGATTTACAGACGTCTCTTTCTCCGTGTACGTAAGTCTATGGTGGGGGCGGGGGTGTCTTCACGGGCCGGGAGTTTTAATTCCACTGTTTGGACGCTTTGTTCAATTGGATCCAAGCCTGGCACACTTTCTGGGGGCCTGTCTCTGTTTTAAGATTACAAAATCCATCAACCAGCACCTCTAAAGCCCACTGAATAACATGTTAAATCTGGTTTGTATAATCTGTACAAAAAACCGAGTGTAGAAGCAATACTTTGTTGTTTTACAGAGGGTTATGTGACAGACTATTTTCTAGTTTTCTATGTGACTACTAGCCTGGAAATCCAGACCCAAATCTGAAAGATTAAGGATCTGGCACTGAGTAATGAAAATGGCCCAACTCGAGGGGCGGCACCAAGCATGTATTTGAAAATCTCTCTGCACGCAATTGGATAACACTACAACCAACCACAACAATACACGGGGTGACGTATCCAGAGCGTACCCATACTCTTAGCTACCAGAAGCGCTAACTGGTAGATTAAACTCTTAGTTACCAGAGAATCTAACTGGTAGATTAAACTCTTAGTTACCAGAGAATCTAACTGGTAGATTAAACTCTTAGTTACCAGAGAATCTAACTGGTAGATTAAACTCTTAGTTACCAGAGGAGCTAACTGGTAGATTAAACTCTTAGCTACCAGAGGAGCTAACTGGTAGATTAAACTCTTAGCTACCAGAGGAGCTAACTGGTAGATTAAACTCTTAGCTACCAGAGGAGCTAACTGGTAGATTAAACTCTTAGCTACCAGAGAATCTAACTGGTAGATTAAACTCTTAGTTACCAGAGGAGCTAACTGGTAGATTAAACTCTTAGCTACCAGCAGAGCTAACTGGTAGATTAAACTCTTAGCTACCAGAGGAGCTAACTGGTAGATTAAACTCTTAGCTACCAGAGAATCTAACTGGTAGATTAAACTCTTAGTTACCAGAGGAGCTAACTGGTAGATTAAACTCTTAGCTACCAGAGAATCTAACTGGTAGATTAAACTCTTAGCTACCAGAGGAGCTAACTGGTAGATTAAACTCTTGCCGTATCCGGTCGGCAAAACAGCAAAAACGTTCTTCTTGCAAAGGAACGATTGGAGCTCCGTCTTCTGTTCCTCTTTTAGATAAAAAGCCAAGTCTAACTCGTTCGTCGTAGCGGCCAAAGCCGTCTCAAACAACAGGTGTTCATCCGTAGCCATCTTGCAGTGTTTACTAATGACTTGGACGTCGCAGAGCTGTCGTCATCGGTTTAGCTCGCCTCTGGCCCGCCTAGATCAGATACACCGATGTGATTGGTGCAGCACGGCTACAAGGGCATAGTTAATGAGTGAGTGACTCGCTGAGCAAATTACAATTGTGCTCTCACGAGAACTCTGGATTTCCAGGGTAGGTCACTACTTAAGATAAGATAAAACTGTATTAATCCCGAGGGAAATTGCGGTGCAGCAGATGCAAAAACAAAGTTAGAACAAAAAGTTTAGCACTTAACCCCCTGTGAAAACACAACTTTTTGTTTAAATGAAACAAAGTAGTGTTAATTTGTGAGCTTTAGAAGCGCTTGTAGGTGGATTTTTAAACTTTTGTTGTTTTCCTGTTTCCAGTCTTTATGCTAAGCTAAACTAAGCTAAGCTAACCAGTAACAAGCTAAGCTTCATATTTACCGTGCAGCCATCTTAACTCTTGGAAAGAATAGTTCCCAAAATGTCGAACCACTCCTTTAACCCTTGTGTTGTCTTCCATTGGACCATGCACTTGTCGTCCTCCCTGGTCAAAACTGAAAATCTTCACTACCATGTATGAACACCACTTACACCAACTTCTTACTAGTTTTACACTTGTTTTTGGAATTCATGGTCAATAAACCTTATTGATAGGAAATTATACCTAATCCTGGAGATAAAAAAGCAGAAACTATGAATTATTCAAACTAATAAATAATAAATAAAGGTAGGATAATCACAGAAGGGTATATATGTCAACGTTCAAAACACCCAAAATTCAATGAAAGTAGAGATCCGATCTTTTCTTGTACTAGCGATGCACGTTGTGTGGAATCATCCGTGTTATTTTTGGGTAATTACAATTAGGTAGTAACAAAGGAACCCATATTTCTGATATAGACATTTACGGGTCAAATTTCTGTTGACCCGAAGACAACACAACCCTCGTGTTGTCTTCCCGTCGACCGTGCAGCTTTTTGTTTTTCTGGTTCAAAATTTAACCTTTTTTTCAACGTTTTGTTGCTTTTCCACCAATGTTTTTGTCACTGTTTCCCAACTTTTTTTCTGCACCTTTTGACATTTTTGTGTGTTTTCCCCCACGTTTTTGAAGCTTTTCCCGACATTTTTGTCACTTTTTTCAACATTCTTTTATAAATACAAAAAAATTCAAATGCTATGAAATTGAATAAAACTTGTGAAGAGCGTTGTAGGGAACCATCCACGTTTTGGTTGAAAGAAACCCAAATTTCTGATATACAGACTTTTTGAAAATGGGTCAAATTTGACCCGAGGACAACGGGAGGGTTAAAAAAACTCTGAATGCTTCCTGGGTCCAAACGTTGTTTGGTCTGATATTTAATTTACCCTTCTTTTTTGTCCAAACCCAAAACGATTAACGAACTGTAGGTACTTGTTGCCCAGAAAGTCCAGAACTGCTGATCAATTTAAGTTATGTTTTTTTTTTTTTTTTTTTTTTTTTTTTTCTAAGAATCTAAACTGTTGCTCCTGTAGTGAAACTTCTGTGGGTTTGTAACGAACAACGGACTTCCGTTGATCCAGACGAATGAGAAAGCAATAATTGTAAATCAGCAAAAAAGTCAAATGAGAAGTGTCTTGATTAGCTGCGCCTCTATTTTTAGATAAAGATGGTTTAGTTTGCTACGAGATGGATAAGGAGTGTTACAGTAATATATTTACCCTGATATATTATTTTTGCTTTGTGTGTGTGTGTGTGTGTGTGTGTGTGTGTGTGTGTGTGTGTGTGTGTGTGTGTGTTGGGGGGTGGGGGGGCTGGTTTGTTACTGCTCTGCTTTGGGTTCCTGGTTTTGGTGTTTTCAGTATTTTTTGTGTGTGTTTTCTACCAAACTATGACGATAATTACAACGGTGAGTCCGGCTCATTTCAACGCATCAAGAAACTGTTTTACAAAAGGTTGTTTTTGTTTTGTTTAGAAAATGATGTTTTGGGTGGAAAATTAATGTAAGTGATGAGTTTCTTATTTGTAAAAATGACCGTTCGCTAAACCCCGCCTTCCCGTATAGTGTTGTCCAATCACAGCTAGGCACGACAGCTCAGTTGGCTTTCATGTACATTCATGTGCTCCTCGGATGGTCCGAGTTTCCGAGATCGGAAAGTTGTTGACCAGTGTTTACGTGCTCTCAAGTCGAAAAGTCGGAATGTTGAACTAATAATGAACCACATTCAAAATTATATTTGAGTAAAAAGTTGATATATAATACGTGAATTAAAGGCAATTCTTTACTTCCATGTTTTCTACATCATCAACAGCAGAGAATGATTTTACCTGAGACCTGTTAACTTTAGTCAACTCATAGAGCTAACCTTCGCTTAAAAAGTTAGCTAGCTAGCTAGCTACAATGATAAATTGCCGCTAGAAATGAGAAGCTGCTTTTCGTTTACTTCTGTCGAAAATGGAGGAAATCACTAAGAAATCTGCCGCCGTTATCACCGTAAGCTGTACGTGTGGCGTTCGAGAACAGAAAGATTGAGCGGCGTAGCAACAGTAACTAAGGAGGGCGGGGCTTAACGAACAGTGAACTTGTTAGCATTATTTTTTAAATTACTATTATTGTTGGAAACTGGCAGAACAAAGATGTGTAAAACAGGTTGCCATTTAACGTGTGTGTGTGTGTGTTTGTGCGCGCGCGTGGGGGTTAAAATGTTTTTTTTTGCTATGCATTTACCCATATTGGGTTTGCATCATGAACTAATGTTTAAGGTTAATAATTTTGCAAAGTATATTAATCCAATTAACAAGCACACACACTTTAAGCAGATTAAATAGTTTTTTTTCTCTCACTGACATCTTATTTACTGCCTTCATGTTTGTCGTCCCGCTGAATCTCCTCTGCTGCCGCTAGATGTCACTACTGCAACGTTATTTTGTTAGCTAGCTCTTGATTTCAACAAAAGAAGTTTAGGATGTATTAATACTGTCGGTACGTGATCTGTGCTGCCTGCACGATCCGACATGCACATGCGAAAGATGTTCGCGCATGCGTAGATGATAATCCTGTTTTATGACGGCACGATCTGTTCCACGCTTGCGCACCTTTGCACCGCGGGAATTTAATTAATTTCACAGCGCTCTGGCGTTCGCTTCGAAGTTAAGTAGGCCTAACACCATATAGCAATGAATCGCAAAGGGGAGTGTGGTGGAAACTGGAGGTCTGCAGTGACAGAAAGACTCAGACCTCATTCCACATGTAACCAACATGGTGTATGTTCATGTAACATGTAACAACTCCTGTATTATTTTGGATTGGCAACCACGTAAACACCTCGTAATGCAGAGCGTAAGCTACATTTAAAAACGTCACGACATCCCCACGCTACGCCTTCACAAAAATAACAATGTCGCCAAGGCGTAGTACACGGACGTCGATATGCGGTTTTGGGTCAGTGTCAATAAGGACTTCATTTAAACATCTTTATAAAACAGACCCGCCGTGAACTGCATAATGAATAACATCAAATGTAGCCTACAAAAATATGCCGCCAGTTGTGCCGTCAGTGTTTCAACGCATGCGTGATAGAAATAGTGTCACGTTTTCTACTACGTATTTATGCGCATATCGGATCGCGCAGGCAGCACAGATCGCGTACCCACAAATACTACTGGTGGACGTCGGTATCCCAGAATACTCCGGATACAAAACCTTAATATCAGTGTTCACAGATAGAAAGCAACACAGAACTAACTTTTGCTTTTTTTTTTAAAAACTCTGACTCAGATGTTTGAAACGGAGGAAAATGAACTTTAATCTTCTGTTTAAACCTCCGTCGCTCGCAGTGTTAACGTGTCAAAGCAAATTCCTGCTGAGAGTCAGATGTTCAGATTGATACCACTCTCATGTCTGTACGCAATTATGAAGCTACAGCCAGTTAGCTTAGCTTAGAATTAAGACGGAGTGATCTGAACTCTGTTGTTGGGTTTGAGGGTTTTTAACTGTTTTATATTTAATTCCACATCTGTTTTTCTGTCTGCCATGAGAACATATGGACTATTTTTGATGTATGTATTCTTTCACTTAGAGAATTAAACAAAATAACAGTTTCATAAAGAGATGATTTCATCTTTGAACTGAAATAAACTGATTTGTTCACATTTTACGTGATTTGTTGTCTTGACATTATTTTTTTGACTTGCAAAGTTATCTTTAAAGCCAGTGGTTCTCAAACTTGTTTCAATAAGTGTTCCCCCTTTGAATTGTTTTTTTTAAGCCCCCCTGACCAGCGCAAAACATTTTGGTATAAAAAGAAGTCTATATAAAGAGTTAAATACAGCGCTGGCAGTAATAGATTTACTAAACAACAACCTTGTAACGGAAAAACATCTAAATGTTACGGTTCATTTCAAATGTTTCAAATCCATCACTAAATTCAGGATTTAGGAATTATGCATGAGCCATGACATATCTATTTAAATTAGCTGTGTGTGTGTGTGTGTGTGTGTGTGTGTGTGTGTGTGTGTGTGTGTGTGTGTGTGTGTGTGTGTCTGTGTCTGTGTCTGTGTCCCTGTTTGTGATAGATAGATAGATAGATAGATAGATAGATAGATAGATAGATAGATAGATAGATAGATAGAACCTTTATTGTCATTTTACAAGTGCATAATTAAGCTTCGTCTGGCTTTCTTCTTGGAGGGGAAGTAAAAAACTAAACAAAATATATACATTTGTGTTCAAAATAATAGCAGTCCAACATCACTAACCTCATAAATAAAATGTTTTGGTAGAAGTGATATTTCTACATGGCAAATAATTGACTAGTAAGTGTTGCAGAGTCATAGAAAACCAACAGAGCCAACAGTCATGACATGCATGCTGCTCATTCTGTGTAATTTAATCTGTAATTGAAAGGGGCATGTTCAAAATAACAGCAGTGTTGTGTTCAGTTAGTGAGGTGATTGATTCTGTGAAGAAACAGGTGTCAGTTATGGTCCATATTTAAGGAAGGAAGGAAGCAAATGTTGTGCATGCTGGTTATAGTGCATTTCACACTGAAATACTCAGCAAAATGGGTCGTTCCAGACATTGCTCTGAGGAACAGCGGACTTTGATTAAAAAGTTGATTGGAGAGGGGAAAACATATAAAGAAGTGCAGAAAATTATAGGATGCTCAGCCAAAATGATTTCAAATGCCTTGAAATGGCATCCAAAGCCTGAACGACGTGGGAAAAAACGGTCAACTACCATTCGAATGGATCGAAGAATAGCCAAAATGGCAAAGGCTCAACCAATGATCAGCTCCAGGAAAATCAAAGAAGACTTAAAGTTACCTGTGAGTACTGTTAGGATCAGAAGAAGGCTATGTGAAGCTAAGCTATCAGCTAGAAGCCCCCGCAAAGTCCCACTGCTGAAAAAAAAGACATGTACTGAATAGGTTGAAATTTGCCAAAGGACACATTGACTGGCCAAAGGAGAAATGGGGCAACATTCTGTGGACTGATGAGAGCAAAATTGTTCTTTTTGGGTGTAGGGGCCGCAGACAGTTTGTCCGACGACCCCCATGCACTGAATTCAAGCCACAGTACACTGTGAAGACAGTAAAGCATGGTGGTGCTAACATCATGTTATGGGATGTTTCTCATACTGTGGTGTTGGGCCTATTTATCACATACCAGGGATCATGGATCAGTTTCAATAATTATTATATAATAATTCTTTTAAAAATGGGTCCCGAGGACAACAGGTATTAAGGTATCGTAATCGGTATCGGGAAGCAAAAAATGGTATCGGACCATCTTTAACATTAACACTGATAACTTCACAGAACTGTGGGTTTGTTTTAAACTGATGTAACCCACATACAGTACAGGGCTACTAAAATTACGTTTTTGTTTAGCGGTGTTGCTGTAAGCACGGACATGTCTATGTCAATACATATGTATAAATGTCTGTGGCTGTTAGTGTTTGCAGAAGGGGCGCAATACACTATCTGCGTATCTGAAAAAAAGAGAGCAATACTCGCGGTAAAATATATACTCTGCTGTTGAGATATCAAGCTGTGTGCTGGGAAGCTGGAAAGCAACTGATGGTACAAAACGTCTCAAAATAGTCCTGAAATATTGATTACTTAAATATGTCGACGCTGCGCTGTGTGTTTAATGGAATCCCCAGCTTTGGAAGTGAGAAAAATAAGTTCTGTCGAGTTAGAAGCAGGAGAAGCTCTGGTGAGTGAAGCACACAATGCTAGCCAGCCTGTTGTTAGACATTAACCCAGCCTGTTGTTAGACATTAACCCAGCCTGTTGTTAGCCATTAACCCAGCCTGTTGTTAGACATTAACCCAGCCTGTTGTTAGCCATTAACCCAGCCTGTTGTTAGACATTAACCCAGCCTGTTGTTAGACATTAACCCAGCCTGTTGTTAGCCATTAACCTAGCCTGTTGTTAGCCATTAACCTAGCCTGTTGTTAGCCATTAACCTAGCCTGTTGATAGCCATTAACCTAGCCTGTTAGGGACCGTTCGGTATTTATGGAATGGACCACCGGAGGAAAATAGGGGAGGGTCATGTCTTTATATTTTTTGCTGAGGGGAGGGTCATCCAACATTTTTCAGTCCAGAGGGGTCCAACATTTTTCAGTCCAGAGGGGGGGGGGGGGGTGTCAGTACCCGATCCGTGCCGCCTGTAAGATCCGTTCTGCGCATGCGCAGAAGCCTTCCTTTGGTGTTTTAAGTCATGACTCCGTCCTGCTTCAGGTTAATCATGCTTGAAATAAAGTTTAAGCATGTGTATACCTCTCACTTTATGTGTTTGTACTTTTATGAAAGTATCAGGTAAAAACAGGGCTACAAATGAGATCTCTGTGAGAGACCAGCTAACTCCTAGCAAACTATTATGTAGCTCAATGCTGGACATTTCACCCCTAATTCCGATCACTTTACTTTATTTGTATTTGTTTAGTATTTGGTTTAGAAGCCTTTATTGGTGATTTTTTACGGTACAAAGTCCTGCTACATACGTACATATATAGCCGGCTATATATAGCCAGCTATATATGCTCCGCTATGTCGCATTAGCACGCAGCTACAATAGTTAGCTATGAGTATGCTAACGTTAGATTGTAGTGGAACGAAGCAGCACTTTCTAACGTCAAAAATCACAGATAAAGGCTTCTGAACCAAACACTACACAATCGGACATGTTTCAGCAGGAATGTGACCCGGAATTGGGCAGAATTTAACAACATTGCCAGCTAAGATGACATGTTTACTGCCGTTAGCATGTAGCTACTATAGTGGTATACAGCAGTGGTGGCTGGAAGAGCTGTCATCCCGTCTTTGAAAGGACACTTAGCTATGTACGTTTACACTTCATCGCATTAATAATATACAGTCTATGGTTATTAGTCAAGACGAAGTATTAAAAGTTAAAACATTAACATAAACAACAACGACGTCGCTACACGGTTTTGGATCAGTGACAATAAGTCTTGATTGTTTGTATGACTATTGTATAATAAAGATTTAATACAAAAGTCGTGATGTTTGGTCGTAAAGTGTTTCAACGCATGCGTGGTACAAATCGCACAGGGACACTGTTAGTTTTCTACTACGTAATCATGCGCATGCGCAGAACGGATCTTACAGGCGGTACGGATCGGGTACTGTCCGGGGGTCCCAACTTTTGTATTCATGAAAAGAGCAACATTTCAAAGTGGCTTGTTTGGTGCATATTTATCCATGTAGCTCTCAGTCTCGGCCCCCTAGCAGATGGTCTGACCGCATATGCGGAGTTTGCTGGGGGGGCAGGAGGACCACTGCCCCCTGGTGGCTGAAACAGATAATTGCATTGTTTAAAAAATGAGTGTAATAATTACGTCTGACATGACCAAAAATTTTATAAATATCTTATATAACACGAAACAACTAAATGGTGATAGGTAATACATCAGAGTTCATATACTGCTTTAGGAAAAAAAATATGACCTGGCTGACGATGGGAGCAGCAGGACGCAAAAAAACTAAAGTTACTGTTGCACTAGTCTGGACATCTTACCGTGCCAACCTTGCAATAAAGGTTTCCTAAATGCCATGTATATAAATGTGATGTCAGCTTACTAATTGATTGCGGATTTTATGTAGATTTGGACTTTTATACGTTTATTCCACTTTGTTTAAACGGCGAAGTGGAGGAGTGACTAGTGACGAGTCCATAGCAACCAGTTTGTGTGTTGAATGTTACCCAGAATGCCTTGCTGAATGGTCTCAATGTTTTATTGTTTTATTTCATGTGAATACTAGTTTACTAGAGGAGTAACTTAGTATTTGAAGTAATGCAGTAATGCAGGAAGTGTGCATTTAGTTTCCATGCTTATTGTGTTTCCACAACAATGTTAGTGAGTAAATCTACTGAAATGGCCACCACACCATAACAGAGGAGTGGGATGTGTAAGATGAGAATGCAGAGGTTAAGTCACATATGTCATGGCTGTAAAAAAACAACGGGAATCTGTATATCTTTGCCAAGCGCTAACCAGTACAGAAGGTATCGTTAAATTGCTGGGGGAGGGTTATCCCTTTTTTCAAAATCGTTATTGAGGGTCATAGAAGTTTTTTTACTGGCGAGTAGTGATGTGTGATACTGCTTAATTCCTATTTGATCTGATACCAAGTAATACCCAGGCTGGTATTGCCGATACCAATACTTTTTATGTATTTTATTTGTAGTGTGATGTGACAACTATTTTAAAGTAAAGTAAAAAAAAAAGTAGGCTGTAGGCTTACCAATTCCAAATTATAGCTGCATAATGACAAGACAATAAACTACTCTCATATTATTTAATTATAAAGAAAATCTCAGAGACTTCTACAGTAAAACAGGTTGAAAATTACACACAAATAAAACATTTTTGACTCTTAACCTTGTCACAAAATATTCCATATCCACTTTTTGCTGTTCTTTACAACACATGTAAATCAGGCACCCTTGAAAACTGTTAACTCAAATTGTTTTCACAAAACATTCATGTTTACAAAAAAAATAATAAAAATAGGCTCCCCTGAAAATGATAAACCTGAGCCTGTTCTGAAAACTGTCCTTATTCATAGGTTTTTGTTTAGGAATAAGAGCATGTTTACAGTTTTCCTTTGAGTCTGTTCCGTTTTTTGCTCACTACCTCCCCTGCCTTTGAAAACATCTGCTCTGCAGGTACAGAAGTAGCAACAATTCCCAAGTACTTTACAGCAACTTTGCTTAAGCCTGGGAAGGTTTGATGATGCTCTTGCCACCAAACAAGTGGATCCTTTTCTCTGGGAATCAGTTTTTCCTCTGAGTAACGACGCATTTCAATTATTACGTCTGTGGTAGCTGACTGGTGATGTTGGGAAGACGCAACTTGCGTGTCCAAATCTGCCCATAACCCTACTTTTGTTGCAGCTGAGTCTGGGGCAAGTGCAGGACTCTGGGAGCTAGGCACTGAGGCAGAGCTAGAAGTAGGTGCCAATGCAGAGCTTGGAGTTGGAGTGGGAGTGGACTCTACTGTCTGGTAGACTTCCTTCAGCTCAGAGGAAAGTCATTTTTTCATTCCCTCAGCATTGTTTTTGTCTTGAAATCCAAGGTGTTTAAACCTAGCATCCAGAAATGTACTAGCAGCTAGAGAGTGATTGGGTCTCAATGCCTGCAAACAGTGGTGTAGTCCAGGGTATACGCTGGTATACGGCGTATACCTACTTATTTTTCAGTCAGCATTGCATATACCCACTTCTAAATCCCCCCTGATGCGCACCATTCAGTAATATCTGTGAGCCAGATTGCCCATTTTTTCCTCAAGGATAGTGAAGCCATGACCCACCCTCCTCTGCCTCTAATTGGCTGGTACTCGCTGCTTTCACTGATTAGATTGGTTAACTTTAGGCATGAGGACTGATGAGCCAATCAGAGGCAGAGTAGGGCGGGTCATGCCGAGGAAAATATCGCTAATACCTCAGGTGCCAGTGAAAAAAAACAAAAAAAACCCTCAGGTGCCGGTGCCACTTGACTACGATAACGGCAGCAGACCAAACAACAGATGAAGAAATAACACAAGCGGCGGTGTGCCACCCCAGTTGATGGAAGACATAATTCTGAGGTAAGTTTTAAGGTGGTTTCCAAATGAATCATTATTTTAAACTACTGGCAAATTGCCAGTGGCAATATGACTGCACATTTAGAGGAGAAGAGATAACACCATGTTTGCCTCATGATAAATACATTTTACATTCATCCAGGCTGCTTGTGTGACCAGTAGTAACTACAAACTGCTCCTAATCAAGTCATGATCATTTTATAATAGTGAGCAAGTAGAAATGACAGATTTTTGGGTAAACTAAATCATAGTCTTACATATCACTGTTTCTAAAACAGGGCTTTTTTCTGGACTACTTTAGAAAAAAAAAAGGTGAAAACTGAGAGTATACCCACTTCTCCAGGGACCACTACACCACTGCCTGCAAATCTACGCTGGCATTGCTGTGCCAGCTGTGCGGCAACGGAGCTGCCCTGATGCTTAAAGGCTCTTTGAAGAAGAGACACAAGAGGAATCACTTTGGAGACTGAAACATATTTTTCTGATGATACCTCCCTTGTCACTTCCTCAAAGGGCCTCAGTGCATCAACAGTTTGAGTGATAATTCTCCCATATTAATGCACAATTCACTCCTGCCTAGAAGACAGAGGACTGTGGCCACAGCTTCATGTTGTTCATGCAGCCTGTCCAGCATGTAGAACACTGAATTCCAGCGGGTTTCTACAGACTGGATCAACTTGTGTTCTGCTATTTTCATCTGCTGTTGAACAGCTCTAAGCTTCTCTGTGGCCTTAGTGCTATGGTGAAAAAATGACACAATTGTGCTGCATTTTCCCAGGATCTGCACCACTTCAGGGACAGCTTTTAGACTGTCCTTTACAACTAAATTCAGAGTGTGGGCAAAACAAGGATAATGCCTCCACCCAGCCTTGTGTACTGCAGCCACCATATTTGCCCCGTTGTCTGTCACAACTGCCATCACCTTATCAGTTAGGCCCCATTCATCTGTTATTCGTTTAAGTTCTGAGCTGATATTATCAGCAGTATGCTGTCCTTGGAAAATCGCCGTTTCCAAAACAAAATCTTTAGTTTGCCAATTCTCAATTACATGACATGTGACAGTCAAGTACGCCTCTGTGGACACTGAAGTCCACATATCAGTGGTAAGTACAACATTTGGAGCATTTTGCAAAGTTGCTCTTACTTTGTCTTTGCACTCATCAAACATATTAACAAGACATGTTTCAGTCATTTTCTTTCTGCTAGGGAGTTTGTATCTTGGGTCAAGAGCTTTTACAAATGCCTGGAATCCCTCATCTTCTACTACAGACATAGGCTGGAGGTCCCTCACAATCATCTCTCCCAGGCTTCTTGTGAGTGCTGCTGCTCTTGGAGAATCATCTACAAACAACACAGATACACAGGGCAAACTGACTGATGGAGCCACACTGCACTGTATGATCAGAAATCGGGCCCGATCACGTGGTTTCAGGCTCGATCGGAATCGGACGTTACCTCCCGATCAGGACTCGGATATATATGTATATATATTCTCATTATTTTTTAACACATCTATAGTTATGCGGTGGCACAGAGTTAGACCCTTTTGACTCCACACAGAAACAGCAACGCGTGCGGCATGACATCACTTTGTTGCAGAGACGCTATTGGTTAAATGCCGGCAAAGTAGAACACGGAAGCAGCTTGAAGCGGAAAGCGCGAGTATGTCTGCGGTCTGGAGGGATTATAAAGGTGATGACAACAACATTGCCATAGCAAACTGTGAGATATGTACCAGAAGTGCTCTGTTTGTTAACAGAGTTGTTGAATGTTAAAATAAGGTGAATTAAATAAAAAATAAGGAACATCCCGGATCTGTTTTTTCGCTCTTCTTTATTCTTTTTTTTTATATATTATAGAAGTATCGGATCGGGACTCGGTATCGGTAGATACTCAAAATCAAATGACTCGGACTCGAGGGCAAAAAAACCTGATCGGGACATCCCTAGTAAAGATGGAGGTAGAAATTGTTCTTTTGTCTATTGTCCTCCCTGCCATGACTATGAGTTGTTGTACAGTATGATGTCCAGGGGGACGAAAAAGATCCCTCTAAATTCTATTAGTTTTAACTATGGGCTATATGCAGCCTCTCTCAATACACTCTTAGCACTGATCTCGGGAAAGCTACTCATTGTTGCATTTATTTCATTAGGATAGCTTACTTCATGCTTCACTAGTATTTTCTATTTGAACAAACTGCTTTCTGTTAGCTTGTTGTAACAATTCTGGGATTCCGGGGAACTCTTGAACATTAAAAAACTAAAACCTTAACAGACGTGAATAACTTTCCCACAGTCAGTGATAACGCGACTATCACGCTATCTCCCTGTACCTGGATAACTTCTGCCGCTGCTGCCAAATGACTCACTGATTGAAGTCTGTCTTGCCCTAGCACCTTGCGTCTTCTCGCCCTGGACCTCCTCCTCAGACCGCCATAGTCACTCTGCAGTCTGCAGTCTTCGTAGCGGGAAATTAAAGAAGGGCTGCTGCAGTGGCCGGCTCCGTCACAGAGCCGCAGTGCACACACAACTGACCGGCGGAAGGAGAAGTAGTTCCTTCCCCTAACCGGATATAATTAGACTTTTCTGGTGACAACAAGTGGACAATGTTCAAAGCTTTCATTGCTGAAGCAGCGGCAGGAAGCTGTGGTCTCGGGATCTTAGGTCCCTTAAGGGTTAGTAACCCTCGAACACCATGGTGGTCCCCGGTTGTCAGGGAAGCCACCGACTGAAGGAGTCTTTTCGGGATATGTTATCCCAGAGGACTCCGGAGGCAGTTGCAGGGTACAGACGAGTGCAAATGGCAAATGGCTCAAAAAGATGCAAAGCAGCGGGTATGGGGGAACCTGCCTCATTACGAGGACGTTTGGCGCTTTTATACTTCTTCACCTTACTTCTTGCTTTGCTCCCGTCATAACTACTATGACCACTAGAGGGCACCACCACGAATAATCTAAATATAGGTCAGAATTGCTGCCTGAACAAACGACTTATGTAGCCTTTTTTGGGGGGAAGACAGTCTCTTAAGAAGATATTTTGATTCAGTTTTGGTGCTGTTAAACGTGGCATTTACTTCAGTGCATCAAGATTTTTTCCAGAATTTGAGGATTCTCCGTTCACCTTGGTAGCATGAGACAAAAACCAAGATTTATCAATAATTCAGGACGAAGGGTGAGTAATGATATACAGATGATCATTTTGGGGGTGAAGTATTCCTTTAATGCATCAATAATTATATCCAATAATATTATTCTGAAAGTACTTTAGGTAATTTTAATGCAGATACTTTTCTACTTTAGCTATATTTTAAATCCACGTCTCTTTAGATATAGCTGTGGTTCTAACCCGGAGTTATGAATGACGTCACACCCGAGTTGAATGCGTTCCACTTACAAGTTGGATTTTTCATCGTGGGGTTAGCTCTAGCCAGGTTAGCCATTGGTAGCAATACCAGTAGATAACAACGCATTACGTTTTTTGTGCATACAAACAGCGTAACAACATGTCCACAGATAGAAGTTAGACAGGACTGTGTGTATGACTGATTTAGTGAGACACAAATAAGATGGAACAGCTAATAACTTACTACAGCTTTCACAACTGTTGATGCACAAAAAAGAGGTTGTCCGACTTCCGCGCTCTGAAATCCGAGGGCAAGGGTCATGTTTCTGACTCTGACCTGGAAAAATCACACTTCCGAATACTGACGGAACGCACTATAATACTTCCTCACCTGACTTCCTACTTTGCTACTGTTATAACTACTAAAGCCACTAGAGGGCGCCGCCACTATAAATGTGATTATAGGTTGTAATTGCTGCTGGAACAACATGTTGTTTTTCAGGGTAGGACAGTCTCTTGTAAATGGATGTTTTAATTCAGTTTTGCTGCTGTTAAACATGACCGTCGTTTACTTCAATGCATCAAGACTTTCTCCATTTTTTGTTTTTTGGTTGCTCAGTTCACCGTGGAGGCATGAGACAAAAACAGAGTTTTCTTCACGAATTCAAGACAACAAGGAGTAAGTAAAGATATACAAATTATCATTTTGGGGGTGAGGTATTACATTAATGCATCACTAATTACAATCCAAGAGAGAAAATATTTTGATCTCATTATTTAATATATTTATCAATGTGTTTATTTGTATTTTGGACAGTGTTGCCACAGTTACTTTGAAAAAGTAACTTAGTTACTTACATTACATTGACAGTAGTAGGGATCTTGTTTATTATCGTACGAAACGAAGGCGAGTCAACCGTGTTTAAGGGCAGCATTTCCTCTACAACATACTGCCCCACCAACTTCTTCAACTCTCCCCCACTTACTGGTTTTGCACCGAAGTCCAGCTTTTGTTGTTTGGGTGGTGGGGGACCTTCTTCTCTCTGCTTTGCGCCACCTGGCGGGAGTTGCTCTGTAAGTTTGACTGTGCGGTGCTGCGACTCCAAATGTTTCTTCAAATTTGACGTAGGGCCTAGTGTTTTTGTAGCTAGATAGCACTTTGTCGCCACCAGTACAACGAACCTTAATATTGCCATCTTTAGCTGACACAAACTCAAAATAGTGACTGTATTTCCAGCTAGAAAACGCGCATCTCTCTCCTCCCTCCATTGTTGTTTATGTTTGTGTCGCAGCGTGGTACACGTTAACTGTCCACATGCTGAAAACGTGACTTGTCGTCGCATACGTGACTTCACTCCCCGAGACGCAAGAAGAAAGCAAAAACAATATATATTTTTACTAAGGAAAATGACAAAAATAGTAACGCACAGTGACTTGGATAAGTAACTTTAATCTGATTACAAGTAACGCGTTACCCGGCATCACTGATTTTGGATTAGTATCCTAACCTTGTTCTTTTGTAATTATTTAAGAAAAAATGATTATTTGTCCATTTAAAGAAAACAAGAGTCAATAAGTCAGGACCAGACAGTATGTGTTTTAGTTTTGAATGGTTATTGATTATATATTAAAGGAAATCAGATGAATAAAGAACCCAACACACCAGAAACTCCTCTTTTATAACAGAAAGTTCAGACAAAATTAGGATTTTATTTTCTATTTGGCCATTTTAAAGATTATTTTTGGGCATTTTTGGCCTTTATTTTTGACAGGACAGCTGAAAACATGAAAGGGGAGAGAGAGGGGGGGATGACATGCAGCAAAGGACCGCAGGTTAGTTTCGAACCCAGGCCCGCTGCGTTGAGGAGTAAACCTCTATATATGGGTGCCTGCTCTACCAACTAACTATCCGGGCGCCCGCTATTTGGACATCTTGGATGAGAAAATTGTCACCACTCATGTCTGGTAGGTAGATGTTGTTACCTTTGGATAGAGCCATGTTAGCTGTTCCCCCCTGTTTCCAGTCTTTATGCTAAGCTGACGTTTGCTTGAAGGGAACTTTATAACTAATGTACAGACGAGAGTTGTATCGATCAGAACATGAACTTTTAGAAAGAAATCAAATAAGTGGGTTGAAGTTTTTCTTTTCAGATCAGTGGACGCTGTTTATAACAGACAGTATTCAGGAAACTAAAATGGAAAAGATTTCTGAGTATTTTAATGTTTTCTGTATTTCATTTTGTGTTATTACCTAGATTAAAAGTCCAATTACTGATTATGTTTTGGCCAGTTTATAGAGTCAGACTGTGCATTCTTACATGCTCACCGTAGCACAGGTATTTTTCAGGTTTCTCCACTTGTTTGTTTGTGTCGGACGTCGCTCTTGCGTAAGTTTGGTGTTTCGTCTCCAGTCCGGTTATAATCACATCTTCCATCCGCGTGTATGGTTCCAAGTCCTCAATTTTGTTTGTCCTTTTCCTTGATAAGCGTTTTAAGTTGTTTAACCTCGGCCATTAGTTCAACAAGTTTTGTTTGTTTGGCGAGTTTGCTTATCTCCTCAGTCATAAAGCTCAGGGATTTTTTGATCTCCTCCATTTCCTCTTCCATCTCGGTACCTTGTCTTGCTCTTGGCATTTTCCTTTGTTCTTTTTAGTGCTTTTATGGCACCGTGTTGCGAGTCCGTGAGTTTTAGCATGTCGTATATTTAGTTGCAGTGCTGCGTTGCCGATGAGTGGAAAGGAACTCTGCTGACACTGATCCTTGATTATAAAAAGGTTTATTACAATTCAAGATTTTCAGCATCAATTTTACAAACTTCTGCAGAGAGCTTGGAGAACGACCAAATCAATTCTTCCAATAAGTCGTTCTGCCTTTTCTTTGTGAGCACACAGTATATAGTCTATGCATACATTAACATAAACGTAATATATGCAAGTATATGATTGGAACAGAGAACTGACCAATCGATTGTTTCTATCTGGCATAACTCCAAATAAGGGCTCTTCTGTCCAAGAGGGCCCTTAGGCTCATGTTAACAATTTCCAGAGTAAAGGTCATAGGAATCCCTTATACCAAATCTTAAGTTAAAGTTATAACTCCAGACACCACAAGCATTTGTTGCATTTCATCTCAGGTAAGTTTAATTTATCTCTACAGTTAAACACAAATCAAACAATACTGCTGACACAGTAAAAAGATGTTTGCCTTCCCCTTTGCCACACACCTGTACCTGTGGCTGTTGATTACTGTAAGCATTTCCTGTGTCAATGTTCCACCTGGTGGTCACACACAGAACTGTAATTTTATCCCATAAGAGAAAATTCATGACTCAAAAGAAAAAGACATGCAACCCTTTAAAATAAACTTTATGTTATTATTTAATCTATTCATCAATGTCTTTATTTGTATATTGGATTAGTATCTTAACATTGTTTTTATTGTAATTATTTAAGAAAAGCAATAGCATATTATTCACAATTATATAATTATTTGTCCCTTTAGAGAAAACAAGAGTCAGTAAGTCAGGACCAGTTACTGTTTGTGACAATATGTCTTTTATTTTGTAATGCTTATTGATTACATAGTGAAGGAAAACAGATGAATAAAGAACCCAACACACCAGAAACTCCTCTTGTATCACAGAATGTTCTAACAACATTTGGACTTTTATTTTCTATTTGGACATTTTTGAAGAGAAGATCATCACCACTCATGTCTGGTAGGTGGATGTTGTTACCTTTGGACAGAGCTGACAGACAATATTCACTAAACTAAAATGGAAAAGATGTCAGAGTATTTGAATGTTTTCTGTATTTCATTTTGTGTTATTTATAGATTAAAAGTCCAATAACTGATAATGTTTTTCTCCAGCTCAGAGAGTCAGTTTCCTTCTAATGTTAAAACTCAAACGTGAACCGTTTCCTAACTCTTCAGATAATAAACAAGTGAGAGTGAGTCTGTCAGCAGAGAGCTGTTTCTGTCTGCAGAACAAACTGAAAGAGGATCAATGATAGAGATTATAGATGAGCTGTAGTGAGATCATGATGGAGGGAGGCCTCACAGGTTCTTGGAACACACGAAAGGAAATATTTTGGGACACTGGTCATCGTTCCAGTCCTTTTCTGTTGAGAGATTCCAGTTTTAATGTCTTAACTTTTTATCTTTCAGACTGCAACATACGACAAAGATCATTAATAGATGGTAAATTGATAGTTAATTAATCTTTAGTTAATTGTCATTTAACTGTTAGCAAACAATGAAATTATAATTAATAATATTTACTAATTATTAGTAGTGCTGTAAATTAACAGTTTATTGTTACACATATTATATCCCTCATATACTATATTAGGTATCAGGTAATGATTAAAAATGTTGGTAAACCTTTAAGAAACCATTTTTAAAACATCTATAATCATTACATAGATAGATGGACCAGATATTCCTAACATTTTGTTAAGGGTTATGAGTTGGTTAGTAAACCGTCTATAAACTGTCTGGATGGTTATTATAAAGATGCAACAGATGACTATAATACCTTGTTAAATAGTTAATAAATACTTTGTAAACCATCTATAAACATTATCTGCTTATATTATACACTATCTGCTATTGTAAAGTTGTGGCCGATGTTTTTCATAGTTATTGGTTAGTAAGTGCTTGGTAAAGCAATGATACATTTTTTGCCCTTCATTAAATTATATAAACAAATTATATATATATATATATATATATATATATATATATATATATATATATATATATACACACATATATACACATATATACATTTTATATATATATATATATATACGTGTATACATACACCCACATATATATACATATATATGTATATATACATATACACAAACATATATACATACATACACACATATATACACACATGTATACACATATATACACATATGTATATATATACACACATATTTATATACACATATGTATATATACAGTACTGTGCAAAAGTCTTAGGCAGGTGTGAAAAAAATGCTGTAAACTAAGAATGCTTTCAAAAATATAACTAATGATTGTTTATTTTTATCAATTTACAAAATACAAAGTGAGCGACCAAAAAAACATCTAAATCACATTAATATTTGGTGTTACTACCCTTTGCCTTCAAACCAGCATCAATTCTTATAGGTACACTTGAACGTTGAGAATCGTAGACGCAGTGGTCAGCCAAGGAAACTTAGCGCAGAAGAAAAACTTAGAAAAGAAAAACTTACTTATTAAGTGGCGGAAGTCTCCGCGTTCAGTGCAAATCCCGCCCTGCAGCTGATTCTAAAGTTTTCATTGGTCATGTCAATATGTCAATCACTGTACAGATTGCCTACACCAAACACTGATCTCTAAACCTACCCGCCGTCACTGTAACCTAAACCAATGAAATTGACTGCAGGGCGGGATTTCCGCTGAAGTGGTTTGGGGAAAAAATAAAAATCACACACTGCACGTTGTACAACAACATACACGGCACGCTTTAGCTCAGCCTCTTGCTAGCTAGCGTCATGGCCATTGCAGACAAGCCCATAGACAGTACAGACAAGCCGGAGCTTGAAGAGCCACTCATATCATTAAGGTCTCCTGTTTGGGAACGCTTCGGTTTCCCAGTGAAATACGTCAACGGACAAGACTAGTCGATAAGATGAAAGCAGTGTGCCGACGTTGCTCAGGAATGATCGGGTATGTTTCTGGCAACACTTCAAACTTGTTAACGCACTTGAAAAGGCATCACGCGAGTGTGAACTGAAACTGTTGATTCTGCACTTTACACTTTGGAAAAGTTATATATATTTTTTTAATATGAGCAGGCCTACAAGCTGGGATTGATAATGCTGCACTGTAATCCATAGTTATTTATTTATATTTTTCATTATATTTTATTATGTGATATTGGTTTGAGACTGAGAGTATTTTATTTAGTGGAGAACTTTGCAGCAGTATTTTATTTCTTATTCTTTTATTTTATTTTATATATATATTATTTATTATATTTTATTAAAAAGTGTTTAAAAAAGTGTAAACAAATTGTAAAAAAAAAAGTTTATAGTAATAAACAACCTGCAGTTTAATGTTTGCATTTCTTTCCCTTACTGTACCGAAAATGAACCGAACCGTGACTTTAAAACCGAGGTACGTACTGAACCGTGATTTTTGCGTACCGTTACACCCCTAATATATACACACGTGTGTATATATATACACATATATATGTATATCTCTGTGTACATGTGTCCCTGTCCCTGACCCCCCCCCAATACAGTAAAACTGCACATTTTAGAGTGGCCTGCCAATATCCAGCAACTTCTTTTTTTTGTTTACTGACTGGTTTTCGTCCCAGTATCTTGCAATCAGCATCTTGATATGCCACACCTGTGAGGTGGATGGATTTTCTCGGCAAAGGAGAAGTGCTCACTAACAGATTTAGACAGATTTGTGAGCAAGCAATATTTGAGAGTAATAGGTCTTTTGTGTACATAGAAAAAGTCTTAGATCTTTGAGTTCAGCTCATAAAAAATGCAGGCAAAAACAAAAGTGTTGCAGTTTTTTGCAGCAATTTTGTTGAGTGTATATATGTATGTATATAGATCATTTTTCTATATAATTTAATGAAGGGCAAACAATGTATCATTGCTTTACCAAGCACTTACTAACCAATAACTAACCATGAAAAACATCAGCCACAACTTTACAATAGCATCCAGATAATGTTTATAGATGGTTTACAAAGTATTTATTAACTATTTAACAAGGTATTATAGTCATCTGTTGCATCTTTATAATAACCATCCAGACAGTTTATAGATGGTTTACTAACCAACTCGTAACCCTTAACAAAATGTTAGGAATATCTGGTCCATCTATCTATGTAATGATTATAGATGTTTTAAAAATGGTTTCTTAAAGGTTTACCAACATTTTTAATCATTACCTGATACCTAATATAGTATATGAGGGATATAATATGTGTAACAATAAACTGTTAATTTACAACACTACTAAATTCACCATCTATTAATGATGGTTATTATAAAGTGTTACCAGTTTCATGTTTATTTAGAAGACAAGATGTTTTATATGTTGTTGTTTTTTACCGTTATAGTTCATCTGAAGACAGTGCTCCCCAAGGTAGTTGTCAGGCTGCCCCGCAGCCCACTGTTTGTAGTCGAATTTAGATCCATCAGACCACATCCACACGCCCTCCTGGAGGAGAGAGATTGGGTCAAAGTCAAAGAAAATCAAAAGAGGATCCTTCTTTTTTTCTATATTTTCATTTGGAGTAATTTTCCTTCTTCTGTTCTGTTTTTCTTTCATCAAATTTCATTTTCTCGACAGCTCGAAAGACGAGCGACATCACTTCCTGTGATGATAAAAGTCTCACCTTCACTGAGTCAAAGCCTCCGATCCAGGAAAGTTTGTTTTCACCGGTCACTCTCCTAATGAAGTCTCTGAGCAAGGAATGTTCCTTCTCTGAATGGACCGAAGCCAGATTCCCACCGAGGGACAAGCAGAATATCTAGTGGAGACAATATAATCAGTTGAAAATGTTTAGAAAGAAACAAAAACATAAATAGCTTTATTTATAGAGCACCTTTTAAAACAGAGTTTACAAAGTGCTTTGACAGACAAAGTAAGTTATTATTATTAATATCTTATTATTAACAGATGTGATCTCAGGGCAGTTTTATAATCACAGGGGACACTTTTATACTTACATACTTTTGGACAATGCAGGACTTTTACTATAACAATATTTGTACTTTGTGGTAAAAGTACTTTTAGAGACTGTTCCCCCCTGAAAAACGCTCCCATAACTCGTTTGTTCAAACAGCAGTTAGGACTCATATTTAGGTTTGTAGTGGCGGCGCCCTCTAGTGGCCTTGGTAGTTATTTTACGAATTAAAGTCCTGTGTTTGTTTGACCCATCCCCCCCCCCCCCCAACCCCCAACCTGCCTTCTTACCAGGACATTTGGCCTCATGCTTTGTCACCTTACTTCCTGCTTTGCTCCCGTCAGAACTACTACGGCCACTAGAGGACACCACCACTAGAAATCTAAATATAGGTCAGGACAGTCCTGATAAAACTGCTGTACCTCTGCATCGATCCAACTCTTTCCCTGGAAGTTGAAGCTGAAACAGCGAGAGCCGAACTGAGTCCAACCAGGAGGGCAGGAACCTTCAAGACAATGTTGGAAAAAGAGAAAGTTAAATTCTGGATTCAAAGGGGTTTGCATTTTTTGTTGTGTGTGTGTGCCTCCTCCCTCTCTTATACAGGTTGGTTGCTGATTGCTTGTGCTCACTCAGCTCCCTGGATAAAGGAGGGAGGAGACCCCACGACTTCCTCTTCTTTTCCTTTTGTTATTTCAGCCTCCAGCTCCAACATGGAGAAGAGAGGAAGGAGGCACACACACACACACACACACACACACACACACACACACACACACACACACACACACAACAAACAATACAAACCCCTACGTAACATTATATGAACAAACAAGTCAAATACAATCAGAGCAACGAGTCAGAGATACTGTACTGACCTGGGCAGGAGGTTTGTCCATAACACTGTGATCACAAAAAGACGTATTAAACACAAGCAGTCTAATTACAGGACTACTCAACTCAACTTTATTTATATAGCACCTTTGATACAACATGCAGCCCAAAGTGCTTCACAGAACAAACTTATCTAATGTTTCAGCTTACAGTTTGCACTCAGCCTACATTAAAACTAGTAACATTATTTAATCACTGTCTCATAATCTTACAGGTTGGGAAACCACTGCATTATACTGCATGTGCAACACAGAGTTGTTTTTTAAATTAATAGTTTCATAGTTTTTACTTACAGATGGAGTCGACAGTCCGATGGACAAACAGAGCAACAAAGTAAACTGAAAGCCTGATTCCATCTGTGGAGAGACGTTAAACAAAGTCAACATACTGCAGACAAGGACATAAATGCAGACAATTAATGACTGTGATCAGTGAGACATTTATCACATTAAAGTATCCTGCTATTAAAGAGTGAATCATATAATATAGATATGATTTAATATTAAATAGATTAACTAATATTTAAAATGTCTAAATATAAAATACACTTAAGTTTTCTCAAATTATGAATTGGCCTCTTGATGACTACAGGATTAGTTATTATTAGGGCTGTCAAACGATAAAAAAAATTTTAATCGCTGAATTTCTATAGTTAATCACGATTAATCGCATGTTTTATCACATGATTAAAATTCTATTATTTTGCATTTCAGAACAGTTTTTAAGTCCATATTAACAATCCAAAGCAATTTTTACCAGTGGATCTTGATTGGGAATCAAATGAATGCAAAGAAAATTACTTTATGAACTTGATTTTAAGATTTGTAATTACTGTAAACAAAAGAAAAATGTGTGAATCTGTCATTATTGCACAATTCCTCCAAGTACCTAACTAAAAAACTAAAAATCTCTATCCTTACTAGAGTCAATATAGAGTTTAGTAACTCCTAAATAATGTTGATTCCTCACTGACGTCCAGTGATCACCGGTTAATGAGACAGCGATTGCACTCTGCAGCTGTTCCAGTGTGGCTGCTTTCTCCGTGTCATACAGGCTGTGTATCCGTGAAGACTACTGTCCCCCTCGACGGCAATGAGACAGGTCAGAACATGCCAACCGTAGTACGTCTTTAAGACCCGAGTCCCCTACGATGCTGACAGGTCTGCACTTAGTTGCCACCCATTTCACAAGAGCTGTAGTCATTTTTTTGGGATTTGGTTTCATCCACAGGTCGTCAAGTAGCACTCTCCAGCATGCTAGTGGTAGCATCACGTTAACTGTACTACTGTGCTTAGCTCCGTAGGTGGTAGCTCAAGCTTGACGTGCTACGGTGATATTTTGATTCGGCTTTACACAACGTGCATATAGCTTTCGACGTGTCTACGAGCCGTCCAGGAGTTTTGGAAAATAAAAAGCTCCGTTCAGGATTTCATTGCTGCTGTGTTTCTCCATCATGCTGCAGCCTGCAGCAGCAGGATGTGTTAGGAGGAAGTGGCAGCTTGATGATAAGTAACGGTGCTGCAAAGGGTCAAAATAGTAGCCTGTTAGGCACCACGCAAAGCCAAGTGAAGTGTAAAATAAATTAATAAATGCCGGCATGCGATTAATGCGATTTAAAAAAAATGAATCGCATCGCGTCGGCCCTTAATCGCATCGCGCATCGACAGCCCTAGTTATTATTAACAATAAATAATAATTGATAATGAATTGAAATATAATTACCTTTGCTGATGTGTTGATTGGCTGACACAGAGGAGGAGAACAAGCTGATGACTGTCACTAAAGGAAGATGTTTGCTCTTTATATAGTTTATCAAAACGCCTCAAGTGAGTCTGTCTCCCGCCTGCAAGTGACGCCCCTCTCTTCCAGTCCTCAGTGAGACCCTTATCAAGCACCATGGTATCTGAAATATTGAAACCTGATAACATTGAATCACTTGTTGACATTGTGGTGCTTATGACAAGGAACAAGGAACAAGGGACAAGGAAACTTAAACTTAAACACACAAACTACAGTCTACATGCCAAAATAATGTACTTCAGGAAAATATTGGACTTTTTACAGCCGTACATTTATGTGACACTTAAAAGTTAGTTTTTACATTAAAAAACGCTGATATGAGGCTGTACTAATAATACTATTCTACCCAGTAGTATACAAAGTATAAGTACAATTGAGTATAAGTACAAAAAGCATTGTAATGTAGTTTATCAAAGTGGAGTCACTTCGATAAACTTCATTAAAATGCAGTTGAGGTGGTTCGGGCATCTGGTAAGGATGCCCCCTGGGCGCCTCCCTAGGGAGGTGTTCCAGGCACGTCCAGCTGGGAGGAGGCCTCGGGGAAGACCCAGGACTAGGTGGAGGGATTATATCTCCAACCTGGCCTGGGAACGCCTCGGGATCCCCCAGTTGGAGCTGGTTAATGTGGCTCGGGAAAGGGAAGTTTGGGGTCCCCTGCTGGAGCTGCTCCCCCCACGACCCGACACTGGATAAGCGGACGAAGATGGATGGATGAATGGATGGATGGATGGACATTAAAATGCTTTTTCTTGATACAGAAAAATATAATATCATACTCCACTGAGGGCTTTCCCCTAAAACACACAAAACACATCAAGATTGTTACTGGTGTGATTTCGGGTTCTCAGTTTATTGAAGCTGTTTTCTCATATGAACTCTGTAGAGTCAGAACCAGACATTGTTCAAAGTTTCTCTTAGCTTTTTACCAACAGAAGTTCCTGAGTTCCCGATTTCTCACCAACTGCATGATAGAAATGTCATCAACGTTTTCACTCGTTTACTGTATATTCTCTGGAAAATGAGCTGCTCTGTTCACACATGGGCTCAGTGGGATATTACACAGAGTTTGTATTCGGGAGCTGGCAGGGTAGAGACCATTTGAAGTCTGGTCCAACTGATTCGGACATTCCTGTTTAGCGCTCCTCTAACTTGAATGGGGATTAAATAATTTAATCATGCGGCTCTTATAGACTTTCCAAATGTTATTGGACCAAATGGATCAAACTCTTGATAGATAAACAAATCATTCACAGGGGTTGTGATGCTCAAAAAATATGTATCCACTGATTTACAGACATCGCTTTGTCCATGTTATAACACTGCAATATATTTCTTGTCCTGCCTACCACCTGTCTATACTTTGTATATCACATTGCACTTTTCTGCTTTTTTGCACTTCTGATTAGACGCAGACTGCATTTCGTTGTCTTTGTACTTGTACTCTGCACAATGACAATAAAGTTGAATCTAATCTAATCTAATGTTAGTCTGTGGGAGAAAGGCATCACGTGACGGAATAAGTTCAGTGCAGTGCATGATGTATGAAAGGGATTTGTGTGTGTGTGTGTGTGTGTGTGTGTGTGTTTTAACGTTACCTGGTGAAGAGTTCTGGTCTTGGTGGTTCCCAGTAGTGTGGCTTTGTTTCCCTCCACCAGCAGCACGGATCCCTCCCTCAGATCATGACGATGCACAAAATCACCATAAATTATCTGATAAAAAGCTGGTATTTGTCTGTTGGCCTTCTCAAACAAATAAAGGCAAATGAAAACATTGTGCTACAATGTCTGATGTGGTAAATTTCCACAGCTCTTGTTACAACAATCATTAATTAAAAAACATTTTATTTAAATAATTTTTTCAGACAGCGTAGACAGTAGAAAACCTGCGGCCCATGGCACATGACTGACTCGTGTGCTTAATTAATTGCTGCATAACCAAAACAAAATGTATTGATTTGTGCAGCGTCATCCAGTCCAGAAAGAGCTCCATGTGTAGAGGTTCAGGGAACCAATTCGCAGAACCAAAATTATTTTTTTTACTGGTTGGCCTACCCGTGTCTTGGCATTTTAGAATCGGTTCTAATTTGGAACTGTGTTTCAGTTCCTATCCCCAGGCAGGACATGAATGGGGATCAAATGATTTGTATGTCAGCGTCTATATTTTTTAAGACGACTTAGAGTTCATGGAGTGGACGAAGATATCATGCTACTATTTTACAAGGCAGCCATTGAATCTATTGTTCGTTATTGCATTATGGCTTGGTTCGGTAACCTGTCCATTCAATTAAAATCACAGCTCCAAAACGTGATAAAAAGGGCTGGAAAAATAATTGGCCAAATGCCACCAACTCCTCTTCAGGAGCTCTTCGAGGAGGCGGTGAGGAAACAGGGTCTCAAAATCACCCACGACCAAAATCACGTCCTGTATAGAGAGTATGAGCTGATGCCTTCAGGCAGCAGGTACAGGTTACCAAACTGCAAGCTTAACAGGTATAAATTGTCATTTGTGCTGCTTTCAATCAAATTAATGAATAATAAGAGATAAGATGTGTGTGTGTAGTGGCTGCATTGATGTATTTGTGACTGATAAATAATATTTGTGGTACTTACCATTATGGTTATAGGATATGCAATGCCTGATAGGGTACTGGTGCAATATATATATATATATATATATATATATATATATATATATATATATATATATATATATATATATATATATATATATATATATATATATATGTTATGTTATATTTGATATGGTATTATGCAATTAGGCATTGTGCAATACAGAAGTTATTGACCACAGCATGAGTTAATGGGAAATGTGCAATCATTATCAAAATTAAGTGCAGTACGAGGGGGAGGATGTGTTGTGGGTTCTCTTCTGTTCTTCTGTGATTGTGAGGAAAGGTAGGGGGGTATTGTGTGAGGTTTATTAGATGTTCATTGAAGCATTGGATGAGATAATGTATGATTATGGTTCTATGTAGGTTAACTGTATGTTTATTGTGTGTTTATGTGCGATGTGTCGCCATTTCATTTCTCCTATAGGAGACAATAAAGGCTTATCTTATTATTTAATCGTGCAGGTCTTCTAGAGTTTGTTTGTTTGCTGAAGACAGGCTTGGCTGCTGAGGCGGACTCCAGATCATGGAGGGAGACTGTGTCCTTCAGTGGTGAGTGGACCAGGTGCACTACCTCCTCCTCATCCTCTGGAGAGACAGCAGAGCACTGGGTGGCGGCAGGGTGGGATAGAAAATCTGCTACAATATTAGTCTTGCCAGGCATGAATTGTAGCTGAAAGTCATACTGCTGCAGGCGGTCTGACCATCTGTAGAGGCGAAGGGGCCTGTGTCCTCCGCCCGAAGTGGACATCAGGGCTGTCAGGGCCTGGTGGTCCGTCCGTAGGGTAAAAGACCGTCCATACAGGTACAAATGCCACCTCTCGCACGCCCAAATGCAGGCGAGGGCCTCCCTCTCACCCACTGAGTATTTCTGCTCAGTGGGGCTGAGCGCCCGGGAGGCGAAGGCTACGGGCCTCTCCACGCCGTCATGGAGCTGTGACAGAACGGCGCCCAAAGCCACAGCAGACGCATCATAGGTCACGAATGTGGGGCAGTCCAGCTGGAAGTGTGCCAGGATCGGAGATGTGGTGAGGAGACGCTTCAGTTCGTCAAAACCTGCCTGGCATTCAGGAGTCCAGATCCAGGAAGCATCCTGCCTGAGCAGCATCCTCAGCGGGGCCGTGACGGAGGAGTACTGAGGTAGGAAACACATGTAGTAGGCTGTCATCCCCAAGAACGAAGCCAGCTGCGAGGCTGTCGTGGGGGTGGGGACTGCGCTGATGGCTGACACATTCGACTGGAGAGGGGAGATACCATCTGCGCACACACGGAACCCGACAAAATCAATGGTCGGTGCGGAGAACGTACACTTCTCAGTGTTCAAGGTGACATGGTGGCGGCTGAGGGAGTCAAAAACCTGTTCCAGGCGGGCGTTATGCGTGTCAACATCTGGCCCGTGTACCACAATCTCGTCCAAATAGGCCACGGTACCGGGGCAGCTGGCGAGGATTGTGGACATGATCTTCTGGAAACAGCTTGGCGCTGAACTGAGCCCAAAAGGCATCCTCGTATAGCGGTACAGGCCAGTATGGGTGATAAAAGCTGTCAGGTTCCGACTCTCCGGGTGCAGAGGAATTTGTAGGTAGCCCTGACGTAAGTTCAACTTAGACAAGACCCAGGAGCCGTAGAAGTGGGTCGTGAGTTCTTCTGTCGTCGGCAGAGGGTACTTGTCAGGCACCACTGCCTTGTTGACCTGGCGAAGGTCGACAAAGACTCTCAGTCCACCTGACTTCTTCCTGGCGATGACGAGGTTGGACACCCACGGAGAGGCATCAATGGGTTCTATGATGCCATCAGCCTGGAGGCGCTGGAGCTCCTGTGTAACGCTGTCCCGCAGAGCCAGGGGAATACGCCGAAGGGGCTGGACCACGGGAGGCATGCTGTGGTCCAGGAGCGGTTTGTGTGTGAATGAGGTGAGGCACCCAAGGCCATTGAACAGTTCAGGCCGGCTTTGTTGCCTAGGGGAACCCACTTGTAGTATTTGTGTTCCGTTGTTGTCCTGTAGGGTAAAGCCAAGGCTGAGAAAGAGGTCAAGGCCCATGATGTTCTCGCCGCGGAGCGTAATGTGGAATGGGAAGCGGTCCACAGTTGTAGAGGTGTAGCGAACTGTGAGGTAAAGTAGACCGACAACGTCGATTTTGCTGCGGCCGTAGCCACAGAGAGCAGTGGATGGGGGCTGCAGCTGTCTGTTTGGGAAGAGTAGGTTACAGGTGTCAACATTCAGCAGTGACACCTTGGCCCCAGTGTCGAGGAGAAGAGGGACACAGCAGCCATCCAGGTATACGGAAAGAAGGTCCCTGGGTGGGGGCCTATGGTGCGCACTGACACCGCCGGGTCATGTGACTGTTCAGGGTAGTCAGCCGGAGCAGACCGGCACCATTTAGCAAAGTGGTTAGGTTTCTGACAGCGTCTGCATGTTTGGCCCCTAGCAGGGCAGTCCTGAGCTTTTTTAGCTTTAGATTTTAGCAGCACATTGAGTTGCCGCCTCCACTTGTAAGGCAAGTGTTAGTGCATCATCAAGTGACAGTGTTGCATCTTTGAGTAACAACTCCTCTTTAACTCTGGGATTAGACGTTTTTTCAATGAGCTGGTCTCGAATAAGTTCATCCCTCATGACGCCGAAATTACAGCGCTGTGCTAAGGCTTTTAAATCTGCTACAAACTGCCTAGCAGACTCACCAGGGCGCTGACATCTTTGTCTGAACTCCAGCCACCGAAAGAGGATGTTCTGTGACTTCACAAAATGTCCAGTCAAAGCCATAATGACAGCATTGTAAGTGTCCAGAGTACCATCGAGCGTGTTGAAGATCCTGTTCCCCTCCGCTCCCAGCAAGTGCAGTAGGATAGCACGCTTCCTCGCGCTAGCGGCATTATCCAATCCAATGGCTAAAAGGTACAGTTCAAAAGACGTTTTTCACTGATTCCAAGGAACGACAGGTTCGCCAGGGAAGGGAAGAAAATAGTCTGGAGGTGGCAGAGAGAAAGCCGGGCATCAGCCATCCTCGTCGCCAATGTTGTGTTGCTAAAATAATGACTAGTCTCAACTTTCAATGCATCAACTCGCTCGTTTATTTCCGGAAAAAAACAAAAAACAAAACAGCGCACACCTACGGTGGCCTTTCAGTGTCAAAAATGTGCAACGTAAAACAGGCATCCTGAATAACAGGACTAGAACTGTATATATGTATACTGTATGTATTACGTGAACACAACAGTCTGAACTTTGTTGGTTGAGCATGCTGTTTAGACAGTGTTTTGCGGTTATTTTGGATGTAATGCAGTATGTTGGAAAGTCAAATTGTTGCTGTTTTTTTCAGTTTGTATGTTTGTCCTTTTTGCGACTTCTAATTTTTATGTAATTTTTTCATAGGAAAAGATGGCCCACTCACTTTTGTACTGACCATCCGAAATCCAATTTCTGCCTACACCACTGGGGTAAGTATTCCTTTAATACAATAACATAATTCTGAAATGGATTATTCTTCATGAGTATCTTTACTTTTGGTGCTTTAAGTATATTGTAGAGTCTTCATTCAGACCTACGTTAGGCCAATGAGGTGCGGGAAAGGGAGAACTTGTGCGGACGCGTGTTCTGGGCTGCCAATTAACCAATGTCCAATACACTGAATGGGGTGACCCATTATTTAATGATGTTGCATGCTTACATGCTCTATAGCACAGGTATATTTCAGGTTTGTACATTTCATCTCAGGTAAGTTTAATTTATCTCTACAGTTAAACACAAATCAAATAATACTGCTGACACAGTAAAAAGATGTTTGCCTTCCCCTTTGCCACACACCTGTACCTGTGGCTGTTGATTTCTAGAAGCATTTCCTGTGTCAATGTTCCACCTGGTGGTCACACACAGAACTGTAATTTTATCCCGTAAGAGAAAATTCATGACTCAAAACAAAAAGAAACGCAACCTTTAAAAAAATTTTTATGTTATTATTTAATCTATTCATCAATGTGTTTATTTGTATATTGGATTAGTATCTTAACCTTGTTTTTATTTTAATTATTTAAGAAAAGCAATAACATATTATTCACAATTATATAATTATTTGTCCCTTTAGAGAAAACAAGAGTCAGTAAGTCAGGACCAGACACTGTTTGTGACAATATGTCTTTTATTTTTGAATGCTTATTGATTATAAAGTGAAGGAAAACATGAATAAAGAACCCAACACACCAGAAACTCCTCTTGTATCACAGAAAATTCTGACAAAATTTGGATTTTATTTTCTATTTGGACATTTTTGAAGAGAAGATCGTCACCACTCATGTCTGGTAGGTGGATGTTGTTACCTTTAGAAAGAGCTGACAGACAATTATTTGAATGTTTTCTGTATTTCATTTTGTGTTATTTATAGATTTAAAGTCCAATAACTGATTATGTTTTTCTCCAGCTCAGAGAGTCAGTTTCCTTCTAATGTTAAAACTCAAATGTGAACCGTTTCCTAACTCTTCAGATAATAAACAAGTGAGAGTGAGTCTGTCAGCAGAGAGCTGTTTCTGTCTGCAGAACAAACTGAAAGAGGATCAATGATAGAGATTATAGATGAGCTGTAGTGAGATCATGATGGAGGGAGGCCTCACAGGTTCTTGGAGCAAAGGAAAGGAAGTATTATGTTGCACGGCGCGTCGTTCCAGTTTATTCCTGTAGAGAGAGTTTCCAGAGTTTTAAGTCTTAACTTTTTATCTTTCAGACTGGAACATACGACTACCTGCTATAAGTTTAGAGATCATTTTTGGATCATCATGTTTATTTAAAAGACAAGATGTTTCAAATATTGTTTTTTTACCCAAATAGTTTATCAGAAGACAGTGCTCCACCAGAAGGAAGTTGTCAGGCTGCCCCCAAGCCCAGCTTTTGTAGTCGAATGTGGATCCATCAGACCACATCCACACCCCCTCCTGGAGGAGAGAGATTGGTTCAAAGTCAAAGAAAATCAAAAGAGGATCCTCCTTTTTTCTATTGTTTTATTTAGAGTAATTTTCCTCTTTCTGTTCTTTATTTCTTTCATCAAATTTCATTTTCTCGATAGCTCGAGAGATGAGTGACATCACTTCCTGTGATGATAAAAGTCTCACCTGCACTGAGTCAGAGCCTCCCATCCAGGAAGTTATGTATGCACCGGTCACTTGGTTAATGAAGGTTCTGAGGAATACATGTTCCTCTTCTGAGTGGACTGAAGCCAGATTCCCACCAGCGGCCTTGCAGAAGCTCTAATGGAGACAATATAATAAGTTAAAAACATTTAAGAAAAAAACATAAACCTAATCACAATTTTAACAGATGTAATCTCAGGACATCTCATTTATATACTGACATACCTTTGGACAATGCAGGACTTTTACTGTAACAAAGTATTAATACTTTTAGAGACTGTCCTCTCCCAAAAAACAGTCCCATAAGTTGTTTGTTCAAGCAGCAATTAGGACTCATATTTAGGTTTATAGTGGTGGCGCCCTCTAATGGCCGTAGTAGTTATGACGGCAGCAAAGCAGGAAGTAAAGTGATTTATTTTTTGCTCCTGTCATAACTACTACGGCCACTAGAGGACACCGCCACTAGAAATCTAAATATAGGTCAGGACAGTCTTGATAAAACTGCTGTACCTCTGCATCGACCCAACTCTTCCACTGGAAGTTGAAGCTGAAACAGCGAGAGCCGAACTGAGTCCAACCAGGAGGGCAGGAACCTTCAAGACAATGTTGGAATAAAGAGAAAGTTAGATTCTTGTTACGTAGCAGTTTGTATTTTTTGTTGAGTGTGTGTGTGCTTCCTCCCTCTCTTCTCCAGCTAGTTGGTCATTGCTTGTGCTTACTCAGCTCCCTGGATAAAGGAGGGAGGAGACCTTCATTGTGCCGGCCGGCAGCAGACTGCACTGAGTGAAGCTGATCGACCTCAGTCGACGAGTCAGAGATACTGTACTGACCTGGGGAGGAGGTTTGTCCACAACACTGTGATCACAAAAAGACGTATTAAACACGAGCAGTCTAATTACAGGACTACTCAACTCAACTTTATTTATATAGCACCTTTGATACAAACATTCAGCCCAAAGAGCTTCACAGAACAAACTTATCTAATGTTTCAGCTTACAGTTTGCACTCAGCCTACATTAAAACTAGTAACATTATTTAATAACTGTCTCATAATCTTACAGGTTGGCTGCATTATACTGCATGTGCAACACATAGAGTTGTTTTTTAAATTAATAGTTGCATAGTTTTTACTTACAGATGGAGCCAACAGTCCGATGGACAAACAGAGCAACAAATCAAACTGAAAGCCTGATGCCATCTGTGGAGAGACGTTAAACAAAATATATAAATGACATAATGACATAATAAAGACATAAATGCAGACAATTAATGACTGTGATCAGTGAGACATTTATCACATTAAAGTATCCTGCTAGTTAAAAGTGTATTATATAATATAAATATGGTTTAATATTTAGATTAATATTTAATATAAAATGTTCTCTCGATGAAATTGTGATAATAAATTGAAATATAATTACCTTTGCTGAGGTGATGAGTGGTTGACACAGAGAAGATCAAGCTGATGACTGTCAGTAAAGGAAGATATTCCCTCTTTATATAGTTTATCAAAGCGCCGCAAGAGAGTACGTCTGCAGCCTTTAAGTTCCGCCCCTCTATTCCAGTTGAGAGAGACCCTTATCAAGCAGCGTGGCATCTGAAAATCTTGATACCTAAAAAACATGTTTGAATCACTGATCGATATTGGTGATGCTTGGAATGGATCAAGGAACAAGTAAACACTTTTATTACACAATTATTTTCCAGTTAGAGGTGGAACATTAACAAATTGCAGCCTACATGCCAACATCCTTGTACTTTAATCAGGTATTGCCTTTTTTTCACTATATACTCATACTCCACCAAAACTCAGAGGGAAATATTGTACTTTTTACTGCAGTACATTTATGTGACACAGTTACTTTTTACATAAAAAAAAAACGATATGAAGCTGTACTTATACTACTAATCTACACAGTATTATACAAAGTATCTAACTAAATTGACTCCACGTTAATAAACTACAACATTTAAATGCTCTTACTTGATACAGAAAATATGATATTCTATAATAATATATCAAAGGAGCTAATTGTGCACATTGATTATGATGATGACTTTTGATTTGAAGAATATTTTCCTAATACTTTTACTGAGCAACATTATTATGTACCACAGTCATTTAAAGTAGCTGTGATGAAACCTCTGCTTAAAAAAACTCTTTTGAGCCAGAGGTCTTAGCCAACTTTAGAGCACAGAGAAGACACTGGTGAAAATTACAAATTACCTTCTAACTTCTACAGACAAAGGACTTGTCTCCATACTCGTCTTATTAGATCTTAATGCTGCATGCGACATTGACCATCACATTCTATTACATTAACGTAGACACTGAAACATTTAATTGGCATTAAAAGAACCACACTAAGCTGGTTTAAGTCCTTATCAGCAGATCGATCTCAGTTTGTTCATGTTCAGTGTTGGGCAAGTTACTCACGGAGTGTAATATTTACTTTTTTCTTATTAATCTTTAAAAAGTATTACAATTACTTTACTTAATACTTAGTATCAAATGTTAATTCTACTTTATTGGAACAATAATTAACCTTTCAGGAGGAGTCAACAATCAGCCAAACTGCTTAACTGCAAACATTCTGCATTCAGGCTGTACACAGGCCTATTGAGTTCACTCTGCTCACAGCGACATGTTGGAGTATCAAAGCTTTTATATAATGACAATACTTCCAGCTGTTGAAAGTATTCCTCTCTCTATCATCCTTCGTTTAGCTTTTTGGCTAGTAGCCGAAGTGACCTGCCCTGACCTGCCACACGCTTAATTATGACAAGCGTACATATTAACATCCCCACTCGCTCGCTTTGAATTCTCCGGACAATTTTGTACTCGGGAGCTAGCAGCTTAAAGCCCGCTTAATGTCTGATCTAACTGATACAGACATTTGCATTCTGACCATCGATGTATAAAGAGAACTGGATACAGCAATAGATATGGAGCCCCGTTCATTCCTATAAGAGTTGCTCAGTGGCACATGAAGCCAAAAAACTCTCCTCTCCACTTCTTCCCACTGTACAAATTGAAGCCAAAATCTTCCAGATATGGGCGCTGCCATATTGTCAGTTTGGAGCCAGAATCTGCGTAGTAGTAATCGAGTGGTGGAGCCGCGGCATCAATATCCCGCCCACACACCCCGCCTGACCAATGGCGAGTCAATCGCTGCTTGAATGAACATGGAAATTCTGTCGACCATCGCAGTGCTGTGCTCAGTCTGTCATCTTTTGGAAAATAAAAATTAAAGAATAGACTCTAATTTAGCACAGCAGGTAGGATCCGAGAGAGCACACTGGCACAACATTTTGAAACGTATAGTGACAACAATACAGTTTCTTAGCGCCTGCGGAGTGCCCTTTCGCTACGATGATGACCCGATGGGGTGGCCACACAATGGGAACTTTTTGAGCAGTTTGGAGTTAAATAGCCAAAGAAACAAAGGCAGGGGAAATCCCAATTACCTTTCCTCCACTGTTTGCGATGAGTTTATTCAGTTGATGGCTGAAAAAGTCCTGCGTGCCATTGTAACAGAAGTTAAAGTTGGCAAATGTTTCTCCATCATTGTGGACTCAGTGCCCGATGTTACTCACATTGATCAGCTCGTTTTGATAATGCCAGAAGAAGAGTGGGGAGCCTGTTGAGATGTTTTTAAAATTCATACCACTACATGGTCATGGCCCAGAACACATGGAGACAATGCTCAAGTGTGCGTTAAAGGATTTGGACATTGATTTAATGGATTGTTGCGGGCAAAGTTATGACAATGCCAGCAATATGGCAGGAACATATTCTTCTCTTCAGGCAAGAATAGGAAATGAAAATCCTCATGCTGACTTCATACCATGCTCTGCACATTCTCTTAACTTAGTTGACAAATGTGCAGCTGAATGTTTCCTAGAAGCAATGTAATTGTTTGGCTTCATTCAAAGTCTATAAAACTTTTTCACAACTTCAACACGGCTCAGGGAGATTTTAACAAGCCCACTCACAAAGTGTGGGCGAGGTCTGACTCTGAAGAGCCTTTCTGCCACACGATGGTCTGCCAGAGCTGACGCAACAAATTTTCTGAGATTTGGCTACAAAGCTATTCAAGATGCGCTGAATGAAATAAAAGCTGACGATGGAACCCCCAAAGCTGCGCAATATGAGGCATGTCAATTATTAACAGTGATGGGCAATCTTGAAACTCCTGTTAGGACCATAGTGTGGGATGACCTTCTCAAAAGAATCAATTTAACCAGCAAAACATTGCAGTAGGTGCAAATTGATATCAGTCATTTCACAATCCCTATCCTGTGCAATTCACTTGGACAGTTTATAGGAAAGGCCAGGAATGATTTGGACACCTATGAAACAGAGGCCAAAACTCTTACAGCAACTGATGAATACAAGGCAGATAGCCAACGAAGTCGAGTGAAGAAAGTACCGTTCAGTGAGACACTTATTATGTCATATGTGACTACTTATCACAGGAATTGCAAAGACGTAAGGACGCATACACAAATGTGTAGGAGAAATTTGGTTTGGTCATGGACATGTATCAGAAACTCAGAGAGCTTGGCCTAAAGGATGCTTTTCCTAACGTGAATACATTAACGTAACATAACAAAGTGTTCCAGAGGACTTTTTCTTTGTTAAAACACGTGAAAACATACCTGAGATCGACCATGAGGGGGAAAAACTGACTGCCTTTGCCCTGCTTTTAATTGAGAATGGATTTCCAACCTTCCAGGACTTTGATAACATCATCGAGGACTTCACCTTATTAGGTAGTTAGTTTAAATTAAATAAATGAACAATTTGCATTTGAACAGTTAAATATAGCCTACAGTAGATGCATTAAAATACCTAATACCTAATAAATAAGTTAATACTAATAATAATCACGTGGCAGTTTAAAGTAATCTTGTTTATTCACCAAATAACAAAGTATCTGTTTTGGAGGGGGCCCAAAACAACGCAGCAGGTGTAATCTTTCCGTTTAATATGGCTCTGCCTCCAGGTAAAGTTCAGGGTGCACAGACCGTGTGTGTGTGTGTGTGTGTGTGTGTGTGTGTGTGTGTGTGTGTGTGTGTGTGTGTGTGTGTGTGTGTGTGTATGTGTGTGTGTGTGTGTGTGTATAAAGAGTCTGGCCTTGGATTTTGTCTCTACATTTAGAAATCTTCTGGATCAATGTTTGTGAGTTAATCTAGGAACATTTGAAAACACATGTCTGACTTACTTTTGTTTTATTAATTATGGTTTGTTGACTTAATATCATTTTAGCTTAGGTTGTACTGATTTAAGAGATATGAAACATTTGAAGATACTCCAAGAAATGACATCACAATAAGTTAAAATACCAATGTAGGCACTGAAGGATTATCTCTATTACTGAGTTCAAAGGGTTCATTTCCCATCGACTCTCCTCACAGTTCACAAAGATACCAAGTAGATTTAACATCACAATTCTTTATTGATATTAATGAGACTTAACACAACATTTTTCACAATAAAAGTGTACCTGTAAATGAAGGGAATTATGTCAATAAACTGGAATAATGTGAAACATCTGGGAAGGAATTGTTGCGTTTCATGGACGGTAGCTTAACATTGATCTTAAATAATGGCAGAATGGAAGCTAATATAAAAACAGAAGGGCTGTACAATTAATAAAATGTTGATCGCCATTTTGATTTTGACTCAAAATCACGAAAACTATGAATTCAAGAAAACCGATTATTTTGCACATTACGTTTTGCAAAAGTATAAAGGGAAATTTTACATTTCAAGGTGTTTTCACTGTTGATTTATTTAACAGTTTCACTGTTTTTAAACATCTTTCCGAGCAAGCTTAAAGGGAGGTTTGTTATTATTTCCAATATACACTTTATATATTGTTTGAAATGGTCTTTACTCCCCGACAGCATAAATAACTTATGGGCTCTGAAAAAGGTGTGAAAAAGATCTGTCATCTGTAGCTGTTGTAATCTTGTAAAACGGCCACCAATCAATCCTTGCGGTGCGCTTGGAAATAACCAATGAAATGTCTCTTTGACCCGCTGAGCCTGAGCTTGAAGAACGTTGTCGCCGGAGTTACTGCAAGTCTACTTTGAACAGAGGACAAAACTCAGCAAAAGTTGCTGCTGCCGCAGTTATTTACAACTGCCCAACCACCTGCTAAAATTATTAACATATGCAGATGATAACAAGCTGTTCCTTTATCAGAATTGCAGCTCTGTTTCAATCATCTTTCCTCTTAAACACATCAAACAATACCACTGACACACCACGCTGACACCGTTTGCTCTCCACCTGTACCTGTGGCTGTTACTATTATTACTGTAAGCATTTCCTGTGTCAATGCTCCACCCAGTGGTCACACACAGAACTGCATATCCATTCATGACACAACAAGTTACATTATGGCTCCAACATGTATTTTGATGCTGATACTTTTGTACCTTTTACAAGTAATATTGTGATGGTTGGGGTCCGGCTGGCTGTGAGTTTCTGTTTTGTTTTCCACTGGTTATTTCTGTTATGCTCTCCTGTCAGTCTCTCTGTTGGCCCTGCCTCTCTGTGTCTCTGTTTTTCCCTCCTCCCCTCCTGCCCGCGCCGGCCAGCTGATTACACACACCTGTTCGTCATCCCACCATTACCTCTCCAGCCGTACACACCTGCCAGTCATCAGCTACAATCAAGCACAGTATTTAAACCCCAGATCCACTCACCATCTTCGCTTGATCGTTGTTTCTGCAACCTCGGTGATACAAGCTCCAAGCTCTTCAGAAATCCTGTATATTTCCCTGTGTCTGTTCCCTTGTCTAACTCTCTGTGTTTTTTCCATTCTCTGCAGTTATTACATCCATCATTCTGTCTCCAGTCAGCTGGCCTCACCAACCGGTCCCCTCCTCGCGGCGTCCTGCTCCACTCTGCCTCCACGCCTGCTTCCAGTCTTCCCCTCGTCTGCTCCTCGGCTTCCCTGCTTCCAGTGCACCTTCCTCAGCTTCCTCGCCCTCGGTTTCCCCGTCCTCCCTGAGTCCCCTCTCCTTTACCCTTTCCTTTATTTTTCAAATAAACATTTTTGTTGAACCTTAGTCCTGTGTTTGGGTCTGTTCTGTCACACGTTGTAACAAATATTTTCATGATTGTCTCTAATAACTAGAAGTAGTATTTCTGCACTGTGGTTTCAGGTACTTTTAGTTCCACCGTGTGTCAGGATACCTCGATACAGACCTACATGAAGTTACACTTGTTTTGGGTTTGATTTTGTTTTTCTCTCAAACATTCCATAAAAAGTCAAAATAAACTTTATTATCCTGTATGAGTAAATTCATGTGATCTTACATGTTTCCTCAAAAGAAAAAGAAATACAACACATTCAAATCAACTTTATTATCGTATTACCTAACCTATTCATCAATGTCTTCATTTATAATTTGGATTAGTATCTTTACATTGTTTTTATTGTAATTATTTAAGAAAATGAATAAAATATTCACAAATATAGAATTATTTGTCCCTTTAGAGAAAACAAGAGTCAGTAAGTCAGGATCAGACACTGTTTGTGACAATATGTCTTTTATTTTTGAATGCTTATTGATTATAAAGTGAAGGAAAACAGATGAATAAAGAACCCATTTGGACTTTTATTTTCCATTTTCGTCACCACTCATGTCTGGTAGGTGGATGTTGTTACCTTTGGACAGAGCTGACAGACAATATTCAGTAAACTAAAATGGAAAAGATGTCAGAGTATTTGAATGTTTTCTGTATTTCATTTTGTGTTATTTATAGATTTAAAGTCCAATAACTGATTATGTTTTTGTCCAGCTCAGAGAGTCAGTTTCCTTCTAATGTTAAAACTCAAATGTGAACCGTTTCCTAACTCTTCAGATAATAAACAAGTGAGAGTGAGTCTGTCAGCAGAGAGCTGTTTCTGTCTGCAGAACAAACTGAAAGAGAATCAATGATAGAGATTATAGATGAGCTGTAGTGAGATCATGATGGAGGGAGGCCTCACAGCTTCTTGGAGCACAGGAAAGGATATACTGTTTGACACGGCCTGTCGTTCAACTTATCTGTAGAGAGAGTTTCCAGAGTTTTAATGTCTAACATTTTATCTTTTTGAGACTGCAACATACGACAACCTGCTATAATATAAGTTTAGAGATCATTTTTGGATCATCATGTTTATTTAGAAGACAAGATGATTTATATGTTGTTGTTTTTTTACCATGATAGTTCATCTCAAGACAGTGCTCCACTCCACCCAAGTTGTTAGGCTCCCCCGCAGCCCACTGTTTGTAGTCGAATGTGGATCCATCAGACCACATCCACACGCCCTCCTGGAGGAGAGAGATTGGTTTGAAGTCAAAGTGAAAACAAAAGTTTTTGTTGTTGTAATACTTATTTCAGCCACAGGAGGATCCTCTTCATTTTTTACTGTTTTTATTTTTTTTATTTTATTTGGAGTAATATTTGTTTTTCTGTTCTTTTGTTCTAAATAAAGTTTAATTTTCCCAACAGCTCAAGACGAGCGACATCACTTCCTGTGATGATAAAAGTCTCACCTTCACCGAGTCAAAGCCTCCGATCCAGGAAATTCTGTTTGCACCGGACACTTTGTAAATGAATTCTCTGAGGAAAAAATATTCCTCATCTGAGTGGACAGAAGCCAGATTTCCACCGGCGGACAAGCAGAAGATCTAATGGAGACAATTCAATCAATTTAAAATATTTAGAAACAAACAAACCCCACATTATTATTAATAACTTTATTTATATACCACCTCTTAAAACAAGAGTTTACAAAAGTCAAAAGCAAGGTATTCACAGATGCGATCTCAGGGCAGTATTACAGTCACAGGGGACATTTTTATAAATTTGTTCAAGCAGCAATCAGGACTCATATTTACAGTGAGGAAAATAAGTATTTGAACACCCTGCTATTTTGCAAGTTCTCCCACTTAGAAATCATGGAGGGGTCTGAAATTGTCATCGTAGGTGCATGTCCACTGTGAGAGACATAATCTAAAAAGAAAAATCCAGAAATCACAATGTATGATTTTTTAACTATTTATTTGTATGATACAGCAAATAAGTATTTGAACACCTGAGAAAATCAATATTAATATTTGGTACAGTAGCCTTTGTTTGCAGTTACAGAGATCAAAGGTTTCCTGTAGTTTTCACCAGGTTTGCACACACTGCAGGAGGGATTTTGGCCCACTCCTCCACACAGATCTTCTCTAGATCAGTCAGGTTTCTGGGCTGTCGCTGAGAAACACGGAGTTTGAGCTCCCTCCAAAGATTCTCTATTGGGTTTAGGTCTGGAGACTGGCTAGGCCACGCCAGAACCTTGATATGCTTCTTACAGAGCCACTCCTTGGTTCTCCTGGCTGTGTGCTTCGGGTCATTGTCATGTTGGAAGACCCAGCCTCGACCCATCTTCAATGCTCTAACTGAGGGAACGAGGTTGTTCCCCAAAATCTCGCAATACATGGCCCCGGTCATCCTCTCCTTAATACAGTGCAGTCGCCCTGTCCCATGTGCAGAAAACCCCCCCCAAAGCATGATGCTACCACCCCCATGCTTCACAGTAGGGATGGTGTTCTTGGGATGGTACTCATCATTCTTCTTCCTCCAAACACGGTTAGTGGAATTATGACCAAAAAGTTCTATTTTGGTCTCATCTGACCACATGACTTTCTCCCATGACTCCTCTGGATCATCCAAATGGTCATTGGCAAACTTAAGACGGGCCTTGACATGTGCTGGTTTAAGCAGGGGAACCTTCCGTGCCATGCATGATTTCAAACCATGACGTCTTAGTGTATTACCAACAGTAACCTTGGAAACGGTGGTCCCAGCTCTTTTCAGGTCATTGACCAGCTCCTCCCGTGTAGTTCTGGGCTGATTTCTCACCTTTCTTAGGATCATTGAGACCCCACGAGGTGAGATCTTGCATGGAGCCCCAGTCCGAGGGAGACTGACAGTCATGTTTAGCTTCTTCCATTTTCTAATGATTGCTCCAACAGTGGACCTTTTTTCACCAAGCTGCTTGGCAGTTTCCCCGTAGCCCTTTCCAGCCTTGTGGCGGTGTACAATTTTGTCTCTAGTGTCTTTGGACAGCTCTTTGGTCTTGGCCATGTTAGTAGTTGGATTCTTACTGATTGTATGGGGTGGACAGGTGTCTTTATGCAGCTAACGTCCTCAAACAGGGCATCTAATTTAGGATAGTAAATGGAGTGGAGGTGGACATTTTAAAGGCAGACTAACAGGTCTTTGAGGGTCAGAATTCTAGCTGATAGACAGCTGTTCAAATACTTATTTGCAGCTGTATCATACAAATAAATAGTTAAAAAATCATATATTGTGATTTCTGGATTTTTTTTTAGATTATGTCTCTCACAGTGGACATGCACCTACAATGACAATTTCAGACCCTCCATGATTTCTATGTGGGAGAAGTTGCAAAATAGCAGGGTGTTCAAATACTTATTTTCCTCACTGTACCTTTCAAGTGGTCGCACCCTCTAGTGGCTGTAGTAGTATGACGGGAGAAAAGCAGGAAGTAAGGTAACTTACTTTTATTTTCAAACGGGACATGAACCCCGGTCTCCTCGGTGAAAGTCCCCCACCCCCCAACCTGCCTCATTACGAGGACATTTGGCGCTCTTTTACTTCCTCACCTTACTTCCTGCTTTGCTCCTGACATAACTACTACAACCACTAGAAGACACCACCTCTAGAAATCTAAATATAGGTCAGGACAGTATGGAACTAAAAGTTAAATAAAGATAAATGCACACACTACATTCACATATGCACACACAGGATTCATACATGCACACACATGATTCATAAATACACACACAGGATACACAAATGCGCACAAAATTCACAAATACACACACAAAATTTAAAAAGCACAGAAGATTCACAAATGCATACAAAATTCATAAATGCACACACAATTCAGAAATGCAAACAACATTTACAAATGCACAGGACAAGATTCATAAATGCACAGGACAAGATTCAGAAATGTATTTCTGATGCACACACAAATATATCTTGATTTACAAACTGCTTGCGGTCTGTGAACTTCACTGCATTTGTGTGTGAATTTTGAGACTGCCCTGACTTGGCTCGACACACAAATGCCTTTTTTTAAACAGGGAATGTTCTGCAACCAATCAGATATCTCCCTTGTTTTAGCCAATCACAAGAACGCACCCCACGTGGGGGATTGTTAACTTATAAGCCAATCACATGAACGCGTTCACACAGCGCTATATGAATGTGGGTGGAGTCATCCATTCTCGTAGTAATTCACGTTACGTAATGTTTTGCTCAACTTTAGGAGCTCCACACAGTCTGACGAGAAAGCGGCAAACTCCATACCCAGTGAAAGTCACCGTTTCTCGGAGCTCTGGCTGGCTGCCAGCTGCCGGCATTACTTTCGTATATTTACAGTTTGAATTTTGTCATGCCACTTATAGAACATCTACCCCAAGGTCTTATAAAGCTAACTATGGTGTCCGATTTCAATTTAATGCATTTTTGTGAACATTAGGGGTCTCCTCCTCCATCCAGCCGCAGGCTTTATCAATGAGACTCGCACACAAGAGGCGTTTATTTCCATGATCGTTTGTTTAAATAACGCAACATACATATCCATTATGAGATTAACTGGAACCTGTGGTAAGAGATTGCTGGCGTAACAAGCTCGCTGTCCGCGCTCTCAGTCACACACAGCGGCCATTTAGCAGGAAGAGAGGAGCTGCAGGCCCTGGAGCTCTGTCAGGGCAGCGGCGTTTGGTAGTCCATTAACCCAAAAAACGGTGACTTTGCGCGGGCATGGAGTGTCGTGGGCTGCCAGCCGTGACGGAGCTCCATATACCTCCCAGCAGGCCCGGGCGGCGAGGCAGCAACACAGGCAGCACCGGCCGCTGAACTCCCGACACACAGTCGGACAAAATTTGCAATTAGCCATCAATTTTCGTAAAACGGCCCATATTTGACCTCTACATAGTTGATTTCTCGCCTAAAATGTTGTCAGAAGTGAATTTAATGATGAATAACATGAAAATTGTTAAAAATGTCCCGTTGTTGGTTGTTGCTTCGTCTGCAAGTTCCGAGTTGGCAGTGGGCGTGACTTATAAGTTCGACCAATGACTCCTACACCACATTCATATAGCGCTGTGTGAACGCGTTCATGTGATTGGCTTATAAGTAAACAATCTCCCACGTGGGGTGCGTTCTTGTGATTGGCTAAAACAAGGGAGATATCTGATTGGTTGCAGAACATTCCCTGTTTAAAAAAAGGCATTTGTGTGTCGAGCCAAGTCAGGGCAGTCTCAAAATTCACACACAAATGCAGTGAAGTTCACAGACCGCAAGCAGTTTGTAAATCAAGATATATTCGTGTGTGCATCAGAAATACATTTCTGAATCTTGTGTGCATTTGTAAATGTTGTTTGTATTTCTGAATTTTGTATGCATTTGTGAATCTTCTGTGCTTTTTACATTTTGTGTGTGTATTTGTGAATTTTGTGTGCATTTGTGTATCCTGTGTGTGTATTTCTGAATCATGTGTGTGCATGTAGGAATCCTGTGTGTGCATTTATCTTTATTGAGACTCTTTTAGCTCCATAGAACAGTCCTGATAAAACTGCTGTACCTCTGCATCAGTCCAACTCTTTCCCTGGATGTTGAAGCTGAAACAGCGAGAGCCGAACTGAGTCCATCCAGGAGGGCAGGGACCTTCAAGACAATGTTGGAAAAATTAGTTAGATTCTTGTTACATAGCAGTTTGTTTTTGTTGTGTGTGTGTGTGCCTCCTCCCTCTCTTCTCCAGCTTGGTTGGTTATTGCTTGTGCTCACTCAGCTCCCTGGATAAAGGAGGGAGGAGCACCCACGATTTACTCATCTTTTCCTTTGTTATTCCGGCCTCCAGCTTCAACATGGAGAAGAGAGGAAGGAGGCGCACACACACAACAAACAATACAAACCCTTACGTAAAATTATATGAACAAACACGCCAAATACAATCAGAGCAACGAGTCAGAGATACTGTACTGACCTGGGCAGGAGGATTTAGTTTCTTCACAACACTGTAATCACAAAAAGACATTCTTTTTAGCATTTACACGAGCAGTCTAATTACAAGACTACTCAACTCAACTTTATATATATAGCACCTTTGATACAAACATTCAGCCCAACGTGCTTCACAGAGCAAACTCAGCCTACATTAAAACTATAAGTAACATTATTTAATCACTCATAGTCTCATATTTAGTCTCATAATCTTACAGGTTGGGAAACCACTGCATTATCCTTCATGTGCAACACATTGAGTTGTTTTTAAAATTAATAGTTGCATAGATTTTACTTACAGATGCAGCCAACAGTCCGATGGACAAACAGAGCAACAAAGTAAACAGAAAGCCTGATGCCATCTGTGGAAAGACGTTAAACAAAGTCAACATACTGCAGACAAGGACATAAATGCAGACAATTAATGACTGTGATCAGTGAGACATTTATCACATTAAAGTATCCTGCTATTAAAAAGTGAATTATATAATATAGATATGATTTAATATTAAATATATTAACTAATATTTAAAATGTCTAAATATAAAATACACTTACGTTTTCTCAAAATATAAAATGGCCTCTTGATTAATACAGGATTAGTTATTATTTACAATAAATAATAATTTATAATAGCTGAAATATAATTACCTTTGCTGAGGTGATGATTGGCTGACACAGAACAACAAGCTGATGACTGTCACTAAAGGAAGATGTTTGCTCTTTATATAGTTTATCAAAACGCCTCAAGTGAGTCTGTCTCCCGCCTGCAAGTGACCCCCCTCTCTTCCAGTCCTCAGTGAGACCCTTATCAAGCACCATGGTATCTGAAATATTGAAACCTGATGAAATGTTTGAATCACTTATTGACATTGTGGTGCTTATGACAAGGAACAAGGAACAAGGAAACTTAAACTTAAACACACAAACTACAGTCTACATGCCAATATACCTTTTATGGCCCTACATTTATGTGATACTTAAAATAGGGTGACCAGATTTCCCGGAACTAAAACCGGGACACTTTCCACGTGACCGTAGTGCTCGTGCACGCACATGGTTTTTAACGTGAACATGTGCCAGCCCAGGTCAGACATAGACACAGACAGATTAGACACAAGTTTGCCAACAGCACACATAGGCCTACTGCTCACAACATAATGGGGTATCTCAGTTAATATTCATGAATTTTCTTGGTATGTACATACATATCTAAGAAATAATATTAAAAGACACTGAGTGAGTTTCGTGTGGGACCAACTTTATTTTTCAGAATTAAAGTATTCTTTTGGAAAATGCACCCACTGAACTTGTGAAAAACTTTGTGAAAAGGTATTTTTCATTGCATGGTACTAAACAAATTATTTGGAACTGCTGCCACAGGCTTGAACTAAAGTTATGGTAACACTACATGAATTATGAATTCATGCATGAATTAACTCATCATTTGTGCATTACTTCATTCCTTTTTATCTTATGAATCATCAGGAATTGACATGAGTTCATAGCCTCTCATTCATGACCTCATGCATGAACAACACATCTACTAAAGCATTAGGTAAGTTTGGTACATCATTATGTACAAGTTGTGTTCAAATCACAATTTGCGCAGTGATGACCACATTTTCTTGCAGAAAAATAATCATGATCATGCTTAATAAATCATAATTCATAATGATGTGCCCACATACCTAAAGCTTTAGTTGTGTTCATGTATGGTAACGAGTGACAGACTATGAGCACGTCAATTTCTGATGAGTCATGGGATATTAAGGAATGCAGTAACACATAAATCATTAATTACATAATGCATAATAATACATAGCCTACATCAATTAATTCATGCATGAATTCATGTACCCTTACCGTAAAGTGTTCCCAGTGTTATTCTAACCAACAACACATACACACATTTAATCTCATGTGATAGAGCAGATAGCTTCCCTATTGGAAACATTCATTCCGTGTATTTGTTAGAGGAGTGAATTTGCTCAAGAATCAATTTGTTGGCTGAAACATATTTTGTACATATCTGTACATACTGTCAAGATGTCTCTGCTTTGCTCGTTTATGATCGCCAAACACTTTTCAACATTCGAATATCTGCTGATATATTGTCTGAAAGACATGATTTGGGAGACTGCTGGACCTCGAGGCTTCCTCCTTTGCTGTCGAATATACCTGAGTACCTGCACCGTTCACCTGTTGTTCTTCCCCGTAACACGCTACAGGCAACGGGGAAAGCGTGGAGGTGTGCTGGCCAGATTCAAGGCTTTACGTTCTTGCTGGGGATGAGAGACCGCTGGCTCCGTCCCCTTGTCCCTGGATCACGGGTTATTTCCGAGGCCCACCTGCTGACGGCACCATCTTCTCCCTTGTGGGCTCGGATCCGCTGAGGTGGGGTGGGCACAAGCCCTACCTGCTACGCAAAGACTTCGAAAGAGTCATACATGCATTTATTACGTCCCGCTTAGACTACTGTAACTCTTTGTATGTTGGATTGGATCAGTCATCCCTTCGTCGGTTACAGTTGGTCCAGAACGCAGCAGCTCGACTTTTAACCGGGACTAAAAAGCACAACCACATTACACCGGGTTTGGCCACGCTCCACTGGTTTCCTGTTTGTTTCAGGATTGAATTTAAAATTGTATTAATTGTCTTCAAGATCTTAAATGGGTTGTCCCCTTCTTATTTATCGGAGCTCTTACATGTCCACACACCTGTCAAAGCACAGAGGTCTAGGAATAGTCTACCTATTCATATAAGAACAGCTCGGACCATTGAAACATTCAAGTCCTTGCTTAAGACCCATTACTATGCATTGGCTTTCAATTCAAGTTGAGCTTTGATATCTTGACCTTTTTCTACTGTTGGTTATTTTGTATTGTATATTGTGTATTGTCTGTGTGTATTATCTCTTTGATTTTTGGAGCTTGTTAAGCACTTTGGTCAACTGTGGTTGTTTTTAAACGTGCTATATAAATAAAATTGAACTGAAGTGAACTGAACAAACAATCATTTTAATGTAGTTTATCAAAGTGGAGTCACTTTGATAAACTACATTAAAATGCTTTTACTTGATACAGAAAAATGTAATATTCTATAATATAATACTCTGAAAGAGGCCATTCTGCATAATGGGTACTTTTACTTTTGATGTACTTTTGATTTGAAGAATATTTTCCTAATACTTTTACTTGAGCAACATTTTAAACAGGTTTTGGTTTTGTACCACAATCATTTAAAGTTGCTGTGCTAAAACCTCTGCTTAAAAAACACTCTTGATCCAGAGGTCTTAGCCAACTTTAGATCTATATTTAATCTCCCCCTTCTTTCTAAAATCCTTGAGAAGGTAGTCGCTTATCAGTTGTGTTACCTTCTACATAACAATAGTTTGTTTGAGGATTTTCAGTCAGGATTAAGAGAGCATCATAGCACACAGACGGCACTGGTTATTGCAGGACTTGTCTCTGTACTTGTCTTATGAGATCTTATGCTGCGTTCTATTATCTCTCTGTCGGAGTTCTGACGAGAAACACAGGACGTTGCCTAGCGACACGCACCAACACGCCCAACACTTTCCCACTCGGCCGAACTCAGAGGACACCGAGCAAGAATTTCGATACGGAATCCAAGATGGCTGCGCCCTGTGTGACTTGTAAGTATGAATTGGTTTCATTGTTTTTGGACCGCTTTGGTTGTTTAAATGACGATTTCAATCACTCGTATTACTGCAATACCTTACTGCGTCCCTATCACTGCCTGTGGGTGTGGGAATCCGTCTTGTTGTGAGTGCAATATTGAAGGAAGACTTGTTTCAAACGGGTGTTGCTAAATGTGGCTAGCGTTGCTAACAGAAGATAAACTAAAACATGAAATAAAGTGAAAATTTTAGAAGTTCAAATGGCTGCGTTTTGATAAGGTGGGGTAATAGTCATAATCATAATCAAAAAATGTAATGTAAGTGCTAGAAGCTTGTAGGATTGTCTTGCACCTAATTTACTTTAACCTGATAGTTATATGTAGCCTAAACTACATAAACAAACTACAGTTTTACTAGAAAAGTGCTTTATGTGGATGACTCAATGTTGCACTGTGTGTTGAACTGGTATTTGACTTTGCAGTATGATAAAGTGTGATAGAATGATAACTGTGTATTTAAGCATACTGCCCAAAAGATAAAGAGATAATATACAGTGTTTCATTTTTAGTGTTTATTGATGGGGACATGGAGCTGTACTGGGACCAGGAGAGGACCTGTCCCTTTCCTGGGCCCTTGTTTCAACAACAAGCCAACCCAGCGGCTGGTTACTACTTGGACCAGGGGCTCATGACCTCGGTTAACTTGATGTGCAGACCTAAGGTCATTTTTACAATTCATTGTCTGTCTGGTTTTATTTTCTAAAAAAGCTTGTAAAACATCAACCCTGTTGTTCACAGTCAATCTACAAACATTTTCAGGAAAAATTGGGCTGTCAGAATATTTGTGTTGCATTGATGTCACTTGAATGTGAAATAAGTTATGGGACCATAAAGACAAATGAAAAAATAAAACGGAAATTGAATCACTCAGATATTTATTGAAATCGCACACAAAAGAATAAAAGCTAAGCATATTTCCTCTTTAAAACAGTTGTCTCATGTCTTTGGAGTCTTGGAGCTCAGAAATGAACATTATAACTTATACAGAACTAAAACTATTTACATCTTTCCAAAACAGTCCAGGCGTTTTTGCCCTCATGACATTTATTGATGCCAAGCCTCAAAACAGGTCCTGTCTGCAATAACACAGAGGGCCTCATCACATGCTTTGCATTTCCAGGGGGTGGCCTGTTTGACCTGCCTTGTCTGCCTGCAGTTCACACATGATCTTCTACCATGTAAGGCCCTCTTGCTGGTCTCTGTTTGCTCAGACGTTGGTACAGGTACATGATCACTGTTGCTGAGTGGGGCATCAACTGTGACACCACAGAGCTGGGCTGTCAGCTCCTCCAGAAAAGCCCTGTGGGTCATGGGCTGTTGCTGCTTCTCTGCACAAACGTCCTTGTGAAGCAAGTAGCTGTTGGTGGCAGCAATGTCCAGAAAATGAAAAAAACAATGTCCTGTACCATCTCATTGTTTTGTGGTGAACTGAGTAGTATTGAATGAGTTGATATATTCCATTCCATATACCTCCCATGTTCCTGTTGTATTCTGTGACAGGGGTCGGGCATGGAATGGATTTGGTGGTCCAGCCTCCATCCTGAGTTTTTACCCTTCTCTGAACTGTGCTGCCAGAGAATGCCAGGTGAATTGTGGAGCCATAGATATAGAACAATAGATATGACATGACGTCATAACAAATGGCATAACTGTCCGCCATCTTACTAGGGTACTGTTTACAATTGTCACCTATGGCAGCAAGTATGGTTATCAGCTGTGCAGCTCCTAACTGCTTTACCAGAAGGACCGAAGAGACCCAGGAGGCTGGCATCACTTTCCACGTGTTAGTAGGAGTAGATAAAGTATTTTTTTCTCTTCTTTTTTTTAACTATAAATACAGAAAAGTTGGTGAACTAGCTAGCTAGCTAGTTACGTTACCTAGCAACTGTTAACGGACCGGCTGAGATGTCAGTTATTGGTGATTGCTAGCTAGCTCTTAACAGCATTTATGAACAGCAAACATTGTTTTAGTTGATTGATTTTTTTTTAGTTGATTGATTTTTGACCTCAAATAAGACATTTAGTAACGTTAACGTTATAACAGGTTTTTTGAACACGTCGTTAATATTACCCCTACATTGACTGCTGCGGCTGATTTCACTCAATCTGTGTTATGTTTTCAGTTAAATTAAAGTTAACGACAAGTACTCTTCTTTACTCCTAAATCTCATTTTATAATATCTCAAGACAAATCCAGCAAGCTAACGGTACGTTAAAATGTAACGTTACACATAAAGTTACGTTACACAAATCAACATTAGCCACATCCAGCAACACGGAGCCCTAACCGACCAGCAGCACTTAACGTTACATTTTCACCAGCTAACGTTAGCTCCCCAAACATTAGCCATGTTGAATCCTGCTGTCACTCATCATATATTAACATCTAGTGTTGTCAACTTACCTCATGCCTTTACACGATTTTCCTTTCAGTAAAGCAAATTAAAACTTAATAATCCATGTCTTGGTGAGGTAAAGTAACTTCAATCCAGAAAGGATTCCTACTTCAGCAGCAATGTCTCCGCATTACTATCGTAAATGTAATTTCCATAACATAACGTTAGCGCAATGAAAATTGCGACAAGTCCATCAGCAGTTGTGGTGAAGTCATTCTAGTCTTTATCAACAAAAACTCATTGAAGCTAGCGAGGCTCTTCAACTACTCCACTCATCGTCTAAACTAACTCCATGCCGGCCGGTTGACAGAGAGAAAACAAACACTAAACAGGAAGTAGCGAGGTTGATGGGAAATGTGGTCTTATAGTTGAGATAAAATCTACACACATAAATAAATGGATTAATAAATTACAGTTGGATGTTTCTCTCATGTGTCTTATCGTAACTACCGCTCTATAGACCATAATACTGAATCTGTTTAGGATTTCTACGTTAAAAAATATTGTTTAATGTATATTAGCCATTCAGAATACCAAAGACAGTTTTTACATATTAAGTTCAGGCAAAATTGAAAAAATAAAATTATTACCTGCAGTATAAATGCAAAATTATGAGCTTATCTTTATAATCGAACGAAATACTTGTTCTCTTGGAGCTATATCAATCAAAATTCCACCCAAATCTCTATTTTTGTTTCTTTCTAGAAAGGCACAGTTGTCTTACAGTCATTACTTTAAATTAAAACCACTATTGATGTATTGGTAGAAAAATATAAGGATTATAAAGACAACATGAGCCATCCTGGAATGGCAAGTATGAATTACATGTCATATCTATTGTTCTATATCTATGTGTGGAGCAGACAGAGACTTCCCGAGTGTCCATCCACTTGACAATAACCAGAGGGCCGTCACGGATCCACCTGATGGTGCCCCTCAGATCCTTTTTCTTTATGGCATTTGTGGTTGTGCGGGGGGGGGGGGGACATCCTCGTCTGTTGTCCCTGTAGGTGCCGCATGCTCCAAAGTTCATACTGTACAGATCCTTGAATAACATCATAAACATTGTAGCCACTGCCTAGGTGTGGTTTGTTTATGACGGACATATGCCAGTCCTTCACCAGAAGCAAACACAGACTTCCCTGTGTATACAACAAAGTCCAAAGTGTACCCAATGCTGCTGTCTGCCAGTACAAACATTTTTGAAGCCCCACTTGGTTGGCTTCGCCTTCATGTATTGTGTCATGCCTGTGTGGGCCTTTGTTGCCACCGTCCTCTCGTTCACTGAAAGGTTCTGCCGTGGGTGGTAAAATGCTCTGCATGACTGTCTGATGTCATCTAAAAGGGGCTTCAGTCGAAACAGCCGGTCATAAGCTGGTGTCCCTTTCTTCCTGTCGTTTTGGACATCTTCATCAGGGTCACTCATGTGAATGTTCCAGGAAATGACCTGATACCTGTCACGTGCCAGCACTGAGTGGGGAAATTGTATCTTTCCTCCAGTAGTCCCGGATATTTGTAAGTCTCACCAGTGCAAAAAAGAAAGTGAGTCCTAAATATTTGAAACATTCTTGAACAGTGAGGTTTGTCCAAGAATATGTTTTGCCACTGGCAATGTTTTTTGCAGGGTGTGTGTTTGTGTTATTGCACAAAGTGTTTGCTACATTGTCACTGATAAAAAGTTTGAAAATGTCCGGTGGTGTGTAAATGGATGAGGTGCTAAGCTGATTTCCTGGCTTTCTTGCTGGGATGAACCTTTTGGGCACTGGAGAGATGTCTGGCTGTCTCTCAGTGTTCCATGATAGGGTTAGGGCTGCTGGCTGTGGTGATCTAGATCTAGATCTAGAGGATTAAAGGACAATTGCAGCGCAAAACAAACCTACGGATTAATAACAGATGAGTACCCACTCTGTCGTTCTCTGGGACATGTTTTCATGCTAATTGATTGTGTTTGTAGCTTGAACGAAGCTAGCGCGGACCGCTGATTAGTGTAGTATTCTGGGCACAGGGAAAGTAAAAATAAATCGCTATTTTGTACCACTAAAAAGGCTCAAAATATCACTAAACTTCAACGGTAGCATAATAAGGTCCCTACATGTTAACTGAAGCATTGAGAACTTTGTAAGTGTACAGACAGTTAAACGCTAACGCTAACTTCGTTCAAGCTACAAACACAATCAGTCAAATTGTCAATCAAACTTCAAGGACAATTAGGAAGAAAACAAATAAAAAGCTTTTATGTAACTCAAATATTACATTTTATTTCCACAAATAGGCCGATTTAAAAAATGTTTTTTTAATATAATATAATAATAATTGAATGAGGGCCCAGTTCTGCCCAGGGTTAGGGTTAGGGTTAGCCTGAGGGCTGTGCTAACATTTTTCTTTTCTGATTCAGATATCAGCCAGGTGGGAGCCACCTGCCACTGCCTTCATACGCCCCACTGCCTGCCACTGCCTCACTTGTTGCCAACGAGACTTTCTTGAAGGACCAAACCTTATTGCTAATTGACCTCATGCAGCTGCAAATAGAGGCAGAGGATAAGGGCCCTCCCAGGTCCCTCCAGGACCTGAACCAGCGCCTGAAGCTGTCCAGGAAGTCCAAGAAGCTGCTGTGGGAGGATATTGCTGGCAAGCTGAGCGATCATTTCAAGGAGACCTTTGCAGACAAGGTGGCTCGCAAATGTAACACGTTGGTGGAGGACTACAAAAAAGTAAAGGACAACAATTCGTCCACAGGGAAGGGCCCTAGTAGAATTCAGTTTTTTGCTGAGATGGATGACCTCTTGGGAGGTCACCATGATATAGTCTTCCCTGTTGTGGGAACAACCACAGGCCTGGATGTGCGCAGGCCAGATGCACTGCAGGTTAGTGTGTCTGCACCAGACATCTCACCTGCACAGTCCACAGCGCTGCCTCACCTGTGCGTCCGACCAATGCCCCCTCTCCAGCTCCATCCAGCCCTCCATCACCTCCTCCGTCCTCCTGTGTTCCTCCTCCCACTGTTACCACCATGCCCCCTGAGACCCCAAGGAGGCCACGCAAGCGCCAGAGGGAGGATGACCTGTTCGCATTTCTTAAGGAGTCCGAGGCAGCCTCCAAAGCAGCCTCCCAAAAACGCCACGCTTGAGACCCCTGGCACAAAATCCCAGGAGGGATTCCAGAGTTTGCTTGCCCAGGTGGTGGGGAAGATGTTTTTTTTGTTTTTTTTTCAGTCATGTTAATGTTAATGTATGTCGGTATGGGTTGAATTGTATACATGCCGTTATACAGTTTATTTACTTTACTGTTACTTCCTCAGAAAAGATGAGATTTTATGAAATGTAATATTATATACGTTTATGTTATATAAATACTGTCTATTTACTGTTAATATTTGAGAACACTGAAAAAACAGGAAAGTTGAGGCACCCCTGATAATTATATAAAAAGCCTTTTTTTTTTAAATTAGCTTCATGCCAACACGTTTCAACTATTCAGTTTTCATCAGGCCATGATAAAAACTGAATGGTTGAAACACGTTGGCATGTAGCCAATTTTGAATGAAAGCTTTATATTTATCAGGAGTGCCTCAACTTTCCAGTTTTTTCAGTGTTCTCCTGTGTTTTGTTGTGGTTTGTCAGTGGTCCAGACTGCCAGGATGTTATTTGTGAATGACCCCAAAAAAAGGAAACAAAGCACAGTTCTGTGTAATTTAAATTATTTCAAGTCATTTCAATAAAATATTGTTTCAATCTTAACCAAGCCTTGTCATGGTTGAATTTTACCAGTCTTTTCAGTTGCAAAAAACACCTCACTGGCCTGTGAAGCACAATGAAGCATTAAGCCCAAAAAAGGCCAATTTCTTTTTAGGAAGGACAACACTGTTGTGGCCAATTTGGCCTTTGTTTGTGGTGTGACTGATTCACCTCTAGTCTCTAACTCTAACTCTAACTCTAACCTGACTGACGGACGGTCTACGGTACGACTTGAGCTAACCTGAGTGCGGACAGGGCAGAGAGGAAAGACGACAGAGTGTTGCCTGAGTAGGCCATCTGCTCTTGGCTTCGGTTGCACAGAGCAGTTAGCCGCAAAGCTAGCGGCTGGCTGCGGAGCTAGAGGCTGACCAGGCGTCCATCCCTAACACCAGGCTCGGGATCCGGGAGCAGCAGGCTAACTACCACCACAAGCGGCAGGTTACCATCAGGCCCAGGATCCAAGGGCAGCCATCAGACACCAGGCTGGGGATTCAGGAGCAGCCAGCTAACATCAGGCCTAAGCAGCTCAGTGTTCCAACTGGGATTAAGGTATCAAGATGGCCACAAAAGAAATTAAAGAAGACATAGAAGAGCTAAAAACAGCCATGAACATGATGGGTGAGGAATTGGCGACCATAGCCAAACAACAGCGTACTTATAATTAATCTTATGAATGAAATCTCTGAACTAAAAAAGTCGAATGAGGAACAGCAGCTCAAGATTAACTCTTTGGAAGCTTGTGTATCTGACTTGGAGCAGTACACTCGGATGAATGATGTCTTGATAACTGGATTGAAGATTAAGCCTTGGTCTTATGCTCATGCTCTGAAGGGGGATGTGAGAGTCGAGAGCGCAGAGCATGATGATTCAACTGAGGATCAGGTAACAGCCATCCCTCATGACAAAAACATATCCATAAACAGACACAACATTGAGGCATGTCACATTATTCCATCAAGAAACCAGAATGACAATCACGTTGTCATTGTACGCTTTCCTAACAGAAAGCATGAAACTGACCTGCTCAGACAGGGCCGCAAATTGAAGGGCACAAATGTTTACATCAATGAGCATCTAACCAAAACGAATGCAGATATTGCAAGAAAGGCAAAGTTCTTGAAGAAACAAGAGTTTATTCAAGCTACCTGGTCCTCCAACTGCAAGGTGTTTGTTAAACTGAATGGCCCACCAGAGCAGGCTAAAGTTATGTGTATCAGAAGCATTGAGCAGCTCGACAAGTTTGGAAGTACCTAGTTCAAATTCCTATCAGTTGGTTCATGTAGCTTTTATATTATTTTATTTTTCCATTGTTAAAGCTTTAGCTGTTTTATATGTTGTTGTTTTTTACCCTTATAGTTCATCTCAAGACAGTGATCTGTTCCACCACTGCTAGGCTCCCCCGCACCCCACTGTTTGTAGTCGAATGTGGATCCATCAGACCACATCCACACCCCCTCCTGGAGGAGAAAGATTGGGTCAAAGTCAAAGTGAAATCAAAAGAGGATCCTCCTTTTTTTCTGTTTTATTTAGTTATTTTCCTCTTTCTGTTCTTCTTCATCAAATTTCATTTTCTCGATAGCTCGAGAGACGAGTGACATCACTTCCTGTGATGATAAAAGTCTCACCTGCACTGAGTCAAAGCCTCCGATCCAGGAAGTTTGGTTTTCACCGGTCACTTGGTTAATGAAGGTTCTGAGGAATACATGTTCCTCTTCTGAGTGGACTGAAGCCAGATTCCCACCAGCGGCCTTGCAGAAGCTCTAATGGAGACAATATAATAGGTTAAAAACATTTAAGAAAAAAACAAACCTAAGCCCAATTTAGGACATCTCATTTATATACTGACATACCTTTGGACAATGCAGGACTTTTACTGTAACAAAGTATTAATACTTTTAGAGACTGTCCTCCCCAAAAAACAGTCCCATAAGTTGTTTGTTCAATCAGCAATTAGGACTCATATTTAGGTTTATAGTGGCGGCGCCCTCTAATGGCCGTAGTAGTTATGACAGCAGCAAAGCAGGAAGTAAAGTGATTTATTTTTTGCTCCTGTCATAACTACTACGGCCACTAGAGGACACCGCCACTAGAAATCTAAATATAGGTCAGGACAGTCCTGATAAAACTGCTGTACCTCTGCATCGACCCAACTCTTTCCCTGGAAGTTGAAGCTGAAACAGCGAGAGCCGAACTGAGTCCATCCAGGAGGGCAGGAACCTTCAAGACAATGTTGGAAATAAGAGAAAGTTAGATTCTTGTTACGTAGCAGTTTGTATTTTTTGTTGTGTGTGTGTGTGTTTGTGCCTCCTCCCTCCCTTCTCCAGCTAGTTGGTTATTGCTTGTGCTCACTCAGCTCCCTGGATAAAGGAGGGAGGAGACCTTCATTGTGCCGGCCGGCAGCAGACTGCACTGAGTGAAGCATGTGAAGTTGATCGACCTCTGCCTGTCTGTAGCAAGCTCGCTTTAGTTTTTTAACTTCTGTGAGGCAGTGTTGAATGTCTTCTGTTTGTATTAGTAATACATTATATAGATAAGTTTGCTACAAGCTCCTCCCATCCTTCCTTCAGAAACCTAACATCATTTTTTTCTCCCTAATCCCTATCAGGACGTAATATATCTTTCTACGTGATGCAATCAGTCAAGAGCAGATGTTAGTTAACATCTGGGCGTACAGCCAGGGACAGCGAGGTCAATGGCCTTATGTGGTATCGTTAGCTAATGTTAAACGTGTGATGTACTGATATGGACTCCATCCTCCCAAATGTATAAATGACTGGCATGCTAGAGAATGTCTTCAGTTCCTCTGCAGAGTAACTCAGGTCTTTGGTTGAATTAAGATCTAATGTTTTGCAACATCTTGGTCTCCCTGAAAATACCTTGATTAGTAAAATCAAGAAGTTGAAAAATCCACAACAAACCAACATGGAGAAGAGAGGAAGGAGGCGCACACACACACACACACACACACACACACACACACACACACATACACACACACACACACAACAAGAAATACAAACCCCTACGTAACATTATATGAACAAACAAGTCAAATACAATCAGAGCAACGAGTCAGAGATACTGTACTGACCTGGGCAGGAGGTTTGTCCACAACACTGTGATCACAAAAAGACGTATTAAACACGAGCAGTCTAATTACAGGACTACTCAACTCAACTTTATTGATATAGCACCTTTGATACAAACATGCAGCCCAAAGAGCTTCACAGAACAAACTTATCTAATGTTTCAGCTTACAGTTTGCACTCAGCCTACATTAAAACTAGTAACATTATTTAATCACTGTCTCATAATCTTACAGGTTAGGAAACCACTGCATTATACTGCATGTGCAACACATTGAGTTGTTTTTTTTTAAATTAATAGTTGCATAGTTCTTACTTACAGATGGAGCCAACAGTCCGATGGACAAACAGAGCAACAAAGCAAACTGAAAGCCTGATGCCATCTGTGGAGAGACGTTAAACAAAGTCAACATACTGCAGACAAGGACATAAATGCAGACAATTAATGGAGAACTCCGGGCAATTCTTATGTCAATCTTGATCGCTATAAGTATGTGAGTACTGTCGATAGCAAAACAAATGAGCCGAATCGGTGCTAGCAATATGGAGCTGCTGCAGCTAATGCCGAGAGCTCCCAATTAGCTAAAACATCAGTTTTGGGGGCATATCATAAAGAGTGCCTTTGTCCACAAAATGCAATTAAAATGTATGTGCAACATGAACAGGGCCCTTACATGACAACAAGATGCGTTTTCAACTCAGACATTGTTTAAATTCACCTACCCTGTTAGCTGCCGTCTGGGATGATGAGTGTTCAGCCAGGCTTCGGTAATAATCATCACGCAGCAGTTCTGTGTGTATTTGTAGCATATATATCTATTTTGTGTGCGATCCATCTGGCGTTGGTGAATAGTAGTCTCTGCAGTGGCGAACTGTGTGTTAGTTGCCTTAGCCAGGCTAGCAGGCCAGACCGGCATTCTTATACTTCCTCCCCGCGGCCGACAACAATCCACGGGCGCCCGCTGGTCTGGTGGATGTCCTCCAGAGGACAGTTCATGCTTTCGCGGCAAAATTTTTGCAGCGAAAAAAGTTTATTTCCCCCTCAAAAATAGGTAATTGAGCACTGTAGTGGTTATGATCATATCAGTGACTATGTAACTACATGGAAACGGGCAAAATGATGCCTGTTTCTTGTACAGTAATAGCATTACTGAAGGCTGGCTCTAGCTCCATAGTAACGTTACTCCAAGCTTCTTCCCTTGTGAACACCTCCACTCTTCACTCTTCACACACTACGCTCCGATCTGTTTACCTTTTCCTGCTACAATTGAATTCCCTGACTACAGCCAGCCTCCTGTAACGCTGTTACTTTACAAGAAACAGGCATCATTTGGCCCGTTTCCATGTAGTTACATAGTCACTGATATGAGCATAACCACTACAGTGCTCAATTAACTATTTTTGAGGGGGAAATAAACTTTTTTCGCCGCAACAATTTCGCCGAACACTATTGAAAATGGCCCTTCTGAATAATTAGTACATTTTGCTGATAAAAGTTTAATATTTTTAATTTAGTTCATTTTTAATGCAGAAATATAATGAGTATTTATATTGATGATGTTAATGGCAGCTGTAGCTTGCTTCCTGAGCTGTATTGGCCTGTACAGGAAGCAAACAAGTTTAAGGTGGCCAAAGCCTGGCCAAAGCCATGCCTGTAAAAAATCAAATGGCATCTGTACTTCTTTGTTAAGCGCAAACTAGCACATAAGGGGAGGGTTGTGCCTCATTTTCAAATCATTTTGGAGGGTCATAGAAAAATTATTACTGGCGAGGGGAGGGTCACGTCTTTTTAGCCTAAAGGTCCCAAAGCTCCTCCGGTGGCCCCTTAAACAAATAACGAACAGTCCCTTAGGTAGCAGACAATTAAGCACACGAGTCAGTTGTGCGCCATGGGCCGCAGGTTTTCTACTGTCTACACCAGTCATTCCCAAACTGTGGTCCGCGGACCACTAGTGGTCCGTGAGGGTACTGCAGGTGGTCCGTGAAAAAGCAAAATAAAATATAAAATAATAGTTTTTTAACCTTCATTTTACCAGTAATATCCCATAAACAACTTTTTTATTTTTAACCAGGAGTAGGCCTACTGTATTTTTATTAAATGTGTATAGGGCCAGAGGCAAAGAATGTTGTCATGATCACATCACACGAATAACATACGGCCTACATTAAAATGATGTACAGATTAATGCTTCCACTAATTATAATCCAATATAAATATACATTGTTCTAAAATGGGACATTCTGCATAATGAGTACTTTTACTTTTTGTACTTTAAGTATATTGTTGTGCCGTCTTCAGTATTGCTCTATACACTGACAGCTAGCTAAACTCTCTCCTAACATCAAGACTCTGAAGACAGTCGTTCCCACGTCCACAGATTTAATGACATTGCAAGGAAAGTGTGAAACTGTAACATACAAAGACAGACTGATCAATTCGATGCTAGCTTTTAACATACAATATAGCCTAATGGTCAGAATGTAATTTCATCAATTCAAATATGTTACACTATATAATTCATGACTATTAAACTGATAGTGAGTGTGATTATACTGTAAACAATATTACGTTCATTCAACAAGGAATAAAAAGACATGACCCTCCCCTATTTTCCTCTGGTGGTCCATTCCATAAATACCGAACGGTCCCTTACCAAAACAAAATGTATTGATTTGTGCAGCGTCATCCAGTCCAGAAAGAGCTCCATGTGTAGTGGTTCAGGGAACCAATTCGCAGAACCAAAATAATATTTTTCACTGGTAGGCCTACCCGTGTCTTGGCATTTTGGAATCGGTTCTAATTTGGAACTGTGTTTCAGTTCCTATCCCCAGGCAGGACATGAATGAGGATCAAATGATTTAATCGTGCGACTCTTCCAGAGTTTGTTTACACGCAAGGTTGAATTTTTTTTGTTTCTTTGCCATTGAGATTACATAACATCCTGGACGTGCTGACTAAGTAAGTTTGTAGAGGTAAGTCAATACATTTTATAGTTTTAGTCTGAACTTTGTTGGTTGAGCATGCTGTTTAGACAGTGTTTGGAAAGTCAAATTGTTGCTGTTTTTTCAGTTTGTATGTTTGTCCTTTTTGCTACTTCTAATTTTTATGTCATTTTTTCATAGGAAAAGATGGCCCACTCACTTTTGTACTGACCACCTGAAATCCAATTTCTGCCTACACCACTGGGGTAAGCATTCCTTTAATACAATAACATAATTCTGAAATGGATTAATGAGTATCTTTACTTTTGGTACTTTAAGTACATTGTAGAGTCTTCATTCAGACCTACGTTAGGCCAATGAGGTGCTAGAAAGGAAGAATTTGTTAAACCAATAAACCAATGTCCAATACATTGAATGGGGTGACCCATTATTTAATGACGGTGCATGCTTACATGCTCACCGTAGCATAGTTATTTCAGGTTTGTCCATTTCATCTCAGGTAAGTTTCATTCATCTTTCCAGTTAAACATATCAAACAATACCACTGACACGATAAAAAGCTGTTTGCTTTCCCCTTTGCCACACACCTGTACATTTCCTGTGTCAATGCTCCACCCAGTGGTCAAACACAAAACTGCAATATAAGCAAAACTAAAAACAATGTTACATTAACATATTTATGTTTATTTATTTATTACAACAACATATAACATATTTTGATGCTGGGAGACTTCAACACGCACATGGGTAATGATGGAGACAGCTAGAGAGGTGTGATTGGGAGGCATGGCCTCCTTGATCCAAACCCGAGCGGTCATTCTTTGTAAGACTTCTGTGCTAGTCATGGATTGTGTATAATGTTCGAAATAAGGATGCTCATAAGTGTACCTGGTACCAGAACACCCTAGGCCGAAGGTCAATGATCGATTTTGTCATCGTATCATCTGATCTGAGTCCCCATGTTTTGGAAACTCAGGTGAAGAGAGGGGCGGCGTGGTCAACCGATTACCATCTGGTGGTGAGATGGGTTTGGGGGTGGGGGAAGACTCTTGACAGACGTGGTTAGCCCAAACGGGCAGTGCGGGTGAACTGGGAACATCTGGAGGAGGCCCCTGTCTGACAGACTTTCAACTCACACCTCCGGCGGAGCTTTTCAGAAATCCCTGTGGAGGTTGGGGGCATTGAACCCAAGTGGACAATGTTCAAAGATTTCATTGCTGAAGCTGGGGCAGGAAGCTGTGGTCTCAGGATCTTAGGTCCCTTAAGGGTTGGGAACCCTCGGACAGTATGGTGGACACTGGTGGTCAGGGAAGTCGTCTGACTGAAGGAGTCTTTGAGGGTATGTTATCCCAGAGGACTCTGGAGGCAGTTGCAGGGCACAGACGAGCACAAATGGCTGCAGCCTCCATCATGAAAGACGCAAAGTATGGGGGAACCTGCCAGGACATTTGATGCTCTTATACTTGCTCACCTTACTTACTGCTTTGCTCCCATCATAACTACTATGACCACTAGAGGGCACCACCACTAATAACGTAAATATAGGTCAGAATTGCTGCCTGAACAAATGACTTTTGTGGGCATTTTTGTGTGGGAAGACAGTCTCTTAAGAAGATATTTTGATTCAGTTTTGGTGCTGTTAAACGTGGCATTTACTTCAGTGCATCAAGATTTTTCTAGAATTTGGGGATTCTCCGTTCACCTTGGTAACATGAGACAAAAACCAAGATTTATCAATAATTCAGGACGAAGGGTGAGTAATGATATACAGATGATCATTTTGGGGGTGAAGTATTCCTTTAATGCATCAATAATCCACATATATCCAATAATATAATTCTGAAAGTACTTTAGATCATTTTAATGCAGATACTTTTCTACTTTAGCTATATTTTAAATCCACGTCTCTTTAGACATATCTGTGGTTCTAACCCGGAGTTATGAATGACGTCACACCCGAGTTGAATGCGTTCCACTTACAAGTTGGATTTTTCATTGTGGGGTTAGCTCTAGCCAGGTTAGCCATTGGTAGCAATACCAGTAGATAACAACACATTACGTTTTTTGTGCATACAAACAGCGTAACAACATGTCCACAGATAGAAGTTAGACAGGACTGTGTGTATGACTGATTTAGTGAGACACAAATAAGATGGAACAGCTAATAACTTACTACAGCTTTCACAACTGTTGATGCACAAAAAAGAGGTTGTCCGACTTCTGAGCTCTGTAATCTGAGAGCAACGCATTGTAATACTTTCTCACCTTACTTCCTACTTTGCTACTGTTATAACTACTAAGGCCACTAGAGGGCGCCGCCACTATAAATGTGAACTCATGTGGTTTCTCAGGGTAGGGCAGTCTCTTGTAAATGGATGTTTTAATTCAGTTTTGCTGCTGTTAAATATGGCCGTCGTTTACTTCAATGCATCAAGACTTTCTCCATTGTTTTTTGCACTCAAATGTTTTTATTCAGTATAGTCACATAGGGTGGCAGAGCAGCATCACATGGTGCACTTTCAACTTACAAACAATATGCTGAGACATAAGAATGCATCCCAGGACCACAAAACACAGAGAGGAAAGACAGGAAGGAGGGAGACATAATTTGAATTTTGAATTTTAGAGAGCACTTTCTCCATTTTTTATTTTTGGTTTCTCAGTTCACCGTGAAGGCATAAGACAAAAACAAAGTTGTCTTCACGAATTCAAGACAACAAGTGGTAAGTAAAGATATACAAATGATCATTTTGGGGGTGAGGTATTACATTAATGCATCAATAATTACAATCCAAGAGAGAAAATGCTTTATGATCTCATTATTTAATATATTTATCAATGTGTTTATTTGTATTTTGGATTAGTATCCTAACCTTGTTCTTTTGTAATTATTCAAGAAAAAAATATTCTTTGTCCCTTTAAAGAAAACAAGCCCTCATTCATGAAACGTGCGTACGACAAAAAACAGGCGTAGGACGGGCGTACGCCGATTCCTACGCAAAGCAAGGGATTTATCAATTTAAACATGAGCGTAGGCTGCGATAAAATCTCACTTCTAGGGCCTGTTTCACTAAAGCAGAATATATAAATCCAGGATAACTGATAAAGCGAGGCTTGACCTAGTCTAATCTGTTCATCCTGGCTTGGTGCGTTTCATGAAGGCCAAGCCAGGCTGAGGAGGAGAGACTAGGTGGAGCCAGGCTGAGGAGGAGAGACTAGGTTGAGCCAGGCTGAGGAGGAGAGACTAGGTCTAGTCAGGCTGAGGAGGAGAGACTAGGTGGAGCCAGGCTGAGGAGGAGAGACTAGGTTGAGCCAGGCTGAGGAGGAGAGACTAGGTCTAGTCAGGCAGAGGAGGAGAGACTAGGTTGAGCCAGGCTGAGGAGGAGAGACTAGGTCTAGTCAGGCAGAGGAGGAGAGACTAGGTTGAGCCAGGCTGAGGAGGAGAGACTAGGTCTAGCCAGGCTGAGGAGGAGAGACTAGGTTGAGCCAGGCTGAGGAGGAGAGACTAGGTCTAGTCAGGCTGAGGAGGAGAGACTAGGTTGAGCCAGGCTGAGGAGGAGAGACTAGGTCTAGCCAGGCTGAGGAGGAGAGACTAGGTCTAGTCAGGCTGAGGAGGAGAGACTAGGTTGAGCCAGGCTGAGGAGGAGAGACTAGGTCTAGCCAGGCTGAGGAGGAGAGACTAGGTCTAGTCAGGCTGAGGAGGAGAGACTAGGTTGAGCCAGGCTGAGGAGGAGAGACTAGGTCTAGCCAGGCTGAGGAGGAGAGACTAGGTTGAGCCAGGCTGAGGAGGAGAGACTAGGTCTAGTCAGGCTGAGGAGGAGAGACTAGGTCTAGTCAGGCTGAGGAGGAGAGACTAGGTTGAGCCAGGCTGAGGAGGAGAGACTAGGTTGAGCCAGGCTGAGGAGGAGAGACTAGGTTGAGCCAGGCTGAAGTAATTCAGATAGATGAGCGTCCACGGCTTTCCTCAAAAGACCACGAGGTCGATCCCAGATTTACTGATGCTAAAATGGAGAATACGCATTGTTCATACTTTATACAGAGTGAGCAGCAGCTTCTTGTGGAAGTATGATGACGTGAAACACATTATTTGTATAAAAAGAAAAGAAACACGGCCGCTGTAATGAAACCGTGAGAGAAAGCGTGACAGACGATCACGGACCGACTGAATGTGTAAGCAGCCTAAATATTACCTAGACATTAACTGACCACTGCTCTGAACTGAAACCGTCATAATCATTCCATTCAAGGATTAGGCTACTAATCATTTGCACAAATTAACAGTTGTACTCTTTGCCTTAAAAGTAAGCAGAAGATAATGTTACTCAGGAAATTTACCATGAAGATCAATTTTCTACAACGCTAGAATATGATGCGTAAATATCTCTTTCACTCTGTTCCTCCCTCTCTCTCATGGGCTAAAATATAAATTTCCTAAGTCATATTAACTTCCACTGCTCGCTTTTAATGCAAAGTGTACAACTGTTTGTTTTTGAAAATGACAGTGACTCATTGAATGGTTTCAGTTAGGAGCAGTAGTTCATAAATGTATATTTTTAGACTATCATTCAGTCTGTCCGCTATTATCTGCCACGCTTTTTCTCGCGTTTTTTTTTTTTTTTATAGAGGACGAGTTTCCTTCTCTACATATTATATGCCTTGCTCCCTTGTGGACATAGAAAATAAAGACACTGAAGAAATTGGACTCTAAAATCTAGAAACTATAAAGATAATTAAGTGATAAATTCCATGCACACTGTAAACATGAATGGAACAGAGTATATTCATCAGTTATTCCCCCCCCAGCAAAATATAAGGTCATAAACCATTGGGGTGTCCTCTCCCTGTTGTTACATGAATGTACAGTAGCCTACATCACTAGATAGTTACTGGTCCAGTGAACTAAGACTATAATTTGGGAGGATTGTACAATTAGGATATGTTCTTTAAATTGTACAATCCTCCCAAATTATAGTCCCAGTTTACTGGACAACACAAATTGTGTGCTAAGAATGCCAAATACAATGCACATGGAAGAGGAACAAACATGATCCTTATTGTTAAAGAATTAAAAAAAATGTATCAACTAAAATAATTCAAGGTGCATTGGTCAACTATAGAAATGTACAGCGTTGTATGTATTGCCCTTAGTAACAGACTTCATTTAAAATACATTTTGCAACTGTATCAGCCTTTTCTAATTATTTCAACAACTGCCATAATATATTCATCAATCTTCTAACAACAATATGAACAGCAGTCTTCATACAGCAATATAACAGTAACAATGACATAAAAAAAAAAAATATGGTCCCAACTAAATAATAACAGTACTTAAATGAACAGCGATATGCACCTGTTGTATTTTAATGCAGGCTGATAACAATAGAGTAAAACCACTGGGTGATCAGAAAAGGCTCCAGGATTAAATAAATCCTGGCTGTTAGCCTGGTCAGGGGCAGGCTAGCTGTTAGCCTGGCTGTTAGCCTGGTCAGGGGCAGGCTAGCTGTTAGCCTGGCTGTTAGCCTGGTCAGGGGCAGGCTAGCTGTTAGCCTGGCTGTTAGCCTGGTCAGGGGCAGGCTAGCTGTTAGCCTGGCTGTTAGCCTGGTCAGGGGCAGGCTAGCTGTACAGAATAAATCTCCATGGTGATTTATGTGCCACCACTTTCGTGAAACCGAGTCAAGGCTTAAATCATCCAGGATAACTGATAAATCCCGGCTTAATCCCTTATCTTGGTTTTGTGAAACAGGCCCCCGGTCTGAACTCGTGTACGCAAGTTTTCGAGTCAGTGTGGACTTGCGGTGCAGCATATAATCAGTTTAACAGGAGAAGGAGAAGTCAGCATCAGCAATGGCAGATCTGGCTCTTTTAAAAGACCTTTATTCGCCGGTACAACAGTGCACACGTACGCGCACGGGCCACGGCAGAGCGCCCCATCGGATTGATTAAGGGAAGATGGCTCATGGTCTTGCATCAGTGGGGGGACCCTACTATACACAGCAGAAAACGGCGGAGGACACGCACTCTCCCTCACAACTGTTGCCTGGCTGTGACTCATGAAAAAAACACGAGAAAAATAAAAGACACTGCATAAACTCCGCTACTGTGTGTTTAGTTAAATATAGGTACACCATGTAGGCCTAAGAGATTGCAATATAAGCCTGTATATTACTATGGGGACTATAGCATACATATGTCAAGGAGGTATAAATTAAATAAACTTCAGCTGGAGTCCGATTTACCACGGCAACACTGTTGACCACATCAGTGATCTCTTTCCATTCCGCATTCTTTCTACAGCCTTTAATACCAGTTTTCAGGCTGCCAAATCTACAAATGTTAGTGCAAGTTAACCTGAGATATCAGGGTTTCAATCTCCACCTCTGAAAAGTGCCGCTTCTCAGCCGGATTACGTCTCTCCATGTCGTAAATTGTAGGGGCGAGGCCTCAAAACCCAGAATATATTGGGGCGTGATATTTAAATTACGATCGTTTCCAGCCGCTGCATTTATCAATGTACGACCATTCTTACGCTCTGATTGGTGTGATACGAACGTTTAAGGAATCACACATGAAGCGTCGTAAGAGAATTCTGCGCTCATATCTCGCTCATTTTTGGCCTTTATTTTTGACAGGACAGCTGAAAACATGAAAGGGGAGAGAGAGGGGGGAATGACATGCAGCAAAGGGCCGCAGGTTTGAGTCAAACTCGTGCTCGCTGCGTTGAGGAGTAAACCTCTATATATGGGCGCGCACTCTACCAACTAACTATCCGGGCGCCCGCTATTTGGACATTTTGGATGAGAAGATCGTCACCACTCATGTCTGGTAGGTAGATGTTGTTACCTCTGGACAGAGCCAGGCTAGCTGTTCCCCCCTGTTTCCAGTCTTTATTGTTGGGACCATCGAGGAGGTTAAACATTATCTTTTTCAAGCAAAGGGTTTTCAGCCAACATGTGACTCAAAGACAAAAGACCCAGAGACCATGTGGTCTTTCAAACAAAGGATTTCCGGCCAACATGTGCTCAGAGACAATGGGCCTGAGACAAAGAAGGGCCTACCTGGAAAATTTCCGATCCAGGTCTCCTCAGGAAAGATGGTTCATCACCCATTTTCTAACAACAGCCTGCATGCAGACCTTGCAGCCTAAAAGTCGCATCCAGGTGCTACTGCACAAAATGGCCGAAACACCAGGAGGTCCTGCATTCCCATTGGCTCCTGGGACCATAAACACAGCAGGGAGCCAGGTCTGGTGGCCTGACCTATAAATAACCTCTTCACCCCCCACTTCTCGTCTTTTGCCCTGTGACTTTGTCACTACAGCATGACACACAGAAACAAATGCTTTCCACCTCAACTCCGGTTGACGACAGGTCAGGACGACAAGTTTGTGCTAAAACTTCCATTTTTGAAACAAAGTGGATTTAATTTCGGTGCTGGGAGCACCGTGGATCCTCTGAAACCACTCGCCAGTGTTTTCATATCTGCAGGAGAAGGAAACAACGTTTGTCTTCTGAAGTCGACTCTAGCTCCCTTCCTTCTGCTCTTTTTGGAAGGAGAGCTTCCCCTGATCTGCTGACGAGCAGACACGGACCCCCGTTTCTTTCGTGGAAACCTACGGACAAACGGAGTGAACACACAGTAAGAAGGCTTACGTCTGGGCAGAGATAAATAGTGTGTTTTATTAATGAGTAATTTGCTATTGCTGCTACTTTGTGTTACCATTAATGTGATCTGATTAATACAGCGCTACTGCTGTGCGTGTAATGTATTAATCTAGGATTGTGACCGCTGAGTCAAATCTATTCTGTGAATGTACTCTGATCACGGTGCATTGTTGATATGTTGTGTTGAATATAATGTAGCTAGGGTAACTGTAAATGCTGTATCGCTAGCTCCTTCCACGGAGTTTAGGTGCTGTACACCAGAGTGGTTATAATGAACGTCCCCTCAGTCAGACGAAATTCTCAGAGTCTGCGCCTAATTCCACTTTAGTCCAGACATGAGTTGACTGAGAGGGTTGGTCATTATCGGTAACCAAGATCCAAGTATATAAAAATATATCTCTTTCTCTAACCTTTCTCTCACACACACATATATGAACACATAGCTAGTTACACACACACGCTAAGGTGAACAGCTGGCCAAACAGCGAGTCACACAAACTGCAGACCGCTCCACAGTTCTGCGCTCCTGTGTGTGTGTCTCTGGTCAGCCACACGTGTGCAGACACGTTAGCTTAGCAGCTAGCCTATTGTTGGTAGCACATAGTTTAGCCTGAATGAGCTAACGGCTAATCTTGGGCCTAGCCTATCAATACCTCCCTCTTGGGGTGAAACAGTTTTGTGCAGCTCACAGGAGTAGCCATTTTTGTAGTCTTTGGCTAGACTACACCTCGTCAACCCCTCCTAATCTTTCACACCCACTCTCTCACACCTACACACACACACACACACACACACACAGAGGGTCTCCCCACATGCTATTTTGTTTTTGCTTTGTTTTGTTGTAGTTCATAAAAACGTATATTGGTTTTAATTAATCAAAGGATTATTGATTGGCCATTGATAATTTTGAAGTTAATAAATTCTACTATACTTTAATTAGCAGTTGTTTGTGATTATTTGTGTATTATTGTATTAATTGCTGGTTAAACACAGGTCAGTGCTCGGATTTCACCCTTCCACTGACAATGAGACTATTCCACAGTTCAATATTGGCCCCTGAAGTTTCAGGGTGGTGCCCCGTTTTGATTGTTTGTTGATTTGATAAAGTTATTAATAACCATATTCATAACTTTATTAATATTGATAAACATCTTTGATAATTTGCCAATAATTGAATCTGTACCCCTACGAGTACCCAACATTATGCTAAGCTAAGCTAACGTTTGCTCGAAGGGAACTTCATAATTAATGTACAGACGAGAGTTGTATTGATCAGAACATTATCTTTTAGGGAGAAACCAAATAAGTGTTGTAGTAGAAGTATTTCAGGGCAGCAGGTATAGATGTTTGAAAATAGGAAGGTGAAACAAAACAAGGACCGTCGAAGACTCAACCATGTTAGGTTTTTGTATTTTATTAAGTATATTTGCAAATGTAGGAGGAACACGATTTCACGAAATGCACAGCAGCCCCGTGTGGAAAAATGTCTTCAATGAGTGAACAGAAACACTGAGCTTATATACACAACAAGGAAATGGGAGTGATAACCACACATGTTCTGGTCTAAACATGACTTGGCATTTCTTACAGCCATATCTGAACACAGGATACAATCTAAATCATAAGCGACACCCTGGAGCCTCTGCGTCTCTTCCCTCTTGCCCCGCTATCACCCTGGGGGTCACATACCCCGTACATCTCCAACTGGAAGGGAGCACTGGAGCTTCACAGAAAGATAGTTTACTGTGACCTTGTACCTCTATCGGTTCAAACAAGGCCTGGACGCATTTGTCTCCAGACTTTGTGTACGCAATCTACATGTGGGAATGAGATAAACTCCCTTCCAGCATTGTGAGAGAAACACAAAAAGAATTTATACGAATAATATAATCATGCTTAAATGTAATTTTTGCCATTACAGTGTGTTGACGTTTTTCTTTTCAGATCAGTGGACGCTGTATATAACAATATTCAGGAAACTAAAATGGAAAAGATTTCTGAGTATTTTAATGTTTTCTGTATTTCATTTTGTGTTATTCACTAGATTAAAAGTCCAGTTACTGATTATGTTTTGGCCAGTTTATAGAGTCAGACTGTGCATTCTTACATGGACACAGGTATATTTCAGGTTTGTCCATTTCATCTCAGGTAAGTTTAATTCATCTCTACAGTTAAACACAAATCAAATAATACTGCTGACACAGTAAAAAGATGATTGCCTTCCCCTTTGCCACACACCTGTACCTGTGGCTGTTGATTACTGTAAGCATTTCCTGTGTCAATGTTCCACCTGGTGGTCACACACAGAACTGTAATTTTATCCCATAAGAAAAAATTCATGACTCAAAAGAAAAAGAAACGCAACCCTTTAAAATAAACCTTATGTCATTATTTAACTTATTCATCAATGTGTTTATTTGTATATTGGATTAGTATCTTAACCTTGTTTTTATTGTAATTATTTAAGAAAAGAAATAGCATATTTGTCACGTTCCGCTCCTATGTCAAGTTATTGTTTTGTTGTAGATTCTCATTTTTTCAGGTTGTTTTCACATTTCCTGTTTTATTTTAAGATTCCCTGTTTTCCTTGTGTTGTCTTAGTTTTCCTTCCTGATGTTTCCTTGTCCCGCCGTTAGTGATTACCTGTCCCCGCCCTAATGTTTTGCACCTGTGTCTCATTGTCTTCTCTGTTTTGTGTATTTAAGTTCAGTCTTCCTCTTACCCCAGTGCAAGATTGTCTGCTTCCCCTGTGTACAGCCTTCGAGTGATTTTCCTAGTGTCCTGAGTTATCTACCTGATTGTTTCCCTTGGATTTTGACCACTGACTGTATTTTGGATTCTCCCTTTTGCCTGCCGTTTTGGATACTGTTGCCACTAAGTTTATTCTGACTGTTTTAATAAACTTTTGGCATTCAACGTACCTGAGTCGTGTATTTGTGGGTCCATACATCTGTGAGCCAGATAATATTATTCACAATGATATAACTATTTGTCACTTTAAAGAAAACAAGAGGACCAGACACTGTGACAATATGTCTTTTATTTTTTAATGCTTATTGATTATATAGTGAAGTAAAACAGATGAATAAAGAACCCAACACACCAGAAACTCCTCCAGAACGTTCGGACAACATTTGGATTTTATTTTCTATTTGGACATTTTGGATGAGAAGATCGTCACCACTCATGTCTGGTTGGTAGATGTTGTTACATTTGGACAGAGCCAGGCTAGCTGTTCCCCCTTGTGTTATTTATAGATTATGTTTTTGTCCAGCTCAGACAGTCAGTTTCCTTCTAATGTTAAAATTCAAATGTGAACCGTTTCCTAACTCTTCAGATAATAAACAAGTGAGAGTGAGTCTGTCAGCAGAGAGCTGTTTCTGTCTGCAGAACAAACTGAAAGAGAATCAATGATAGAGATTATAGATGAGCTGTAGTGAGATCATGATGGAGGGAGGCCTCACAGCTTCTTGGAGCACAGGAAAGGATATATTATGTTGCACGGCGCGTCGTTCCAGTCCCTTTCTGTAGAGAGAGTTTCCAGAGAGTTTTAATCTCATAACTTTTTATCTTTCAGACTGGAACATACGACCACCTGCTATAAGTTTAGAGATCATTTTTGGATCATCATGTTTATTTAAAAGACAAGATGTTTCATATGTTGTTATTTTTTACCCTCATAGTTCATCTGAAGACAGTTCTCCACTCCACCTTTGTTGTCAGGCTGCCCCTTATCCCAGTGTTTGTAGTCGAATGTGGATCCATCAGACCACATCCACTCACCCTCCTGGAGGAGAGAGATTGGGTCAAAGTCAAAGAAAATCAAAAGAGGATCCTCCTTTTTTCTGTTGTTTTAATTAATTTTCCTCTTTCTGTTCTTTATTTCTTTCATCAAATTTTTTCTCGAGAGACAAGTGACATCACTTCCTGTGATGATAAAAGTCTCACCTGCACTGAGTCAGAGCCTCCGATCCAGGAAGTTATGTTTTCACCGGTCACTTGGTTAATGAAGGTTCTGAGGAATACATGTTCCTCTTCTGAGTGGACTGAAGCCAGATTCCCACCATCAGACTTGCAGAAGTTCTAATGGAGACAATATAATAGGTTAAAAACATTTAAGAAAAAAACATAAACCTAATCCCAATTTTAACAGATGTGATCTCAGGACATCTCATTTATATACTGACATACCTTTGGACAATGCAGGACTTTTACTGTAACAAAGTATTAATACTTTTAGAGACTGTCCTCCCCCAAAAAACAGTCCCATAAGTCATTTGTTCAAGCAGCAATTAGGACTCATATTTAGGTTTATAGTGGTGGCGCCCTCTAAAGGCCGTAGTAGTTATGATGGCAGCAAAGCAGCAAGTAAAGTGATTTATTTTTTGCTCCTGTCATAACTACTACGGCCACTAGAGGACACCACCACTAGAAATCTAAATATAGGTCAGGACAGTCTTGATAAAACTGCTGTACCTCTGCATCGACCCAACTCTTTCCCTGGAAGTTGAAGCTGAAACAGCGAGAGCCGAACTGAGTCCATCCAGGAGGGCAGGAACCTTCAAGACAATGTTGGAAAAAGAGAAAGTTAGATTCTTGTTACGTAGCAGTTTGTTTTGCTACAAGCTCCTCCGATCCTTCCTTCAGAAACCTAACATAATTTTTTTCTCCCTAATCCCTATCAGGACGTAATATATCTTCCTGTGTGATGCAATCAGTCAAGAGCAGATGTACAGGAAGTTAACATCTGGGCGTACAGCCAGGGACAGCGAGGTCAATGGCCTTATGAGGTACCTAATGTTAAAGGGGTGATGTACTGATATGGACTCCATCCTCCCAAAGGTATAAATGACTGGCATGCTAGAAAATGTCTTCAGGGCCCCATTTCAGGAAGGAGGTTTAACAAACTGTGAGTCTAACCCTGATGTCTAAGTTGATTTACCCTGAGATGGAAACTCTGAGTTTCCAGTTTCAGAACAGCTGATTCGAGTTGGTTCAATCAACTCGGAGTTAGTTCACGCGCGTGCACCACCACAAGAAAAAGGCAGCATGAATCGAGCCATGATACTACGATTCACCATGGTAACAACCACAAACAAACAGGTCGGCTGAAATACTCATGCGCACATACAGCGACTTAAAAAAACAACACAGCGGCTGCTGCAAAAGAGAGAGAATTTGCGTGGGAAAAAATTGCTGCTAGAGTAAATATTCCAATATAGTGTATCATATTTAATCATAAGTATAGCCTAATATTACTGTTGAAATGGTATTGAACCTATAATCTATTTCATTTAGGTGCAATACTATGGGCAAAAAAGTACTACGCCTACTAATCCCACTGAGGCTGCAGCACCATCATCAACAGAATTCATAATCTTTTATTTCAAAGGGTTTACATCATTCACCTGCAATACTGTGGAACTCCTTTTTAATGGCTCTTACTGGTTTGTGTCCAGGGAACAGGGGTGTACGATTCAGAAAATGTCACAATCAGAGGTGTCAAAAGTATTCACATTCATTACTCAGGTAGAAGTATAGATACTAGGGTTTAAAAAGACTTCTGTAGAAGTTGAAATATCAACCCAAGATTTAGTACTGGTTTCAAAACTACTTAAAGTGTAAAAGTAAAAGTAATGTAAGGGGGAAAAAAATGCCATTAAGGACAAAAGCTTAGGCCAAGCCACAGGGGCATATAGTGCACTACCCTACCTCCACAAAAAATTTTTTTCTAAAGGCCATAATGACTATAATATTAAAATGTTAATGTTGAAAAATTTGGGATGCACCTTTTTCAGCCGCATTTATGCCCATTGAAAATCGCATTTTAGTACAATGCAAATACATTAAAGAACCATATATGTGTACTACTGAGCATTAACGTGTTTCATGGAGTGGAAGATATGATGACTAGTTGCCTATAAGTATTGTAATGGTGCAAAAAGCCAAACTTCAGAGGCATGTTATCAATAGCCTTTATTGGAATGTATATGTACATCCAAGCTTAGCTGCAGGAATCTGTGAGGGCAACGGATGTAAGATAACAAAACTGGACAAGAAAATTGGTGTACCCAGGGCAGGCTTGGTAACAATTACCCTTGTATGGTTGTCTATATAGAAGTAATGACGCTATTTTTAAAATGTAAGGAGTAGAAAGTACAGATGATTGCATGAAATTGTAATGAGTGGAAGTAACAAGTCTGTTATGATTTCATTGTTTTTGCTTTGTTTTCTGTTCTAATTTGTATCTGGTATTTTGGTTCTATGTCTTGTCTCCTTGTGATTGTGTAATTTACGGTCTTGTTTTGTATTATGTTCTTTTTCCTGTTTTATTTTGATAGTCTAGTTTTACTTCCCGTTTTTCCACCTTTTTTTGATTACTCTGCCTCTCCTAAGGGACTGTTGGTTATTTAATTAAGGGGCCACTGGAGGAGTTTTGTGGCCTCTAACCTAAAAAGACTTGACCTCCCCTCATCAGTAATAATTTTCCTATTACCCTCCAAAATGATTTGAAAAACAGGAATGACCCTCCCCTCGCGTGCAAGTTTGCACTTAGCAAAGAAGTACAGATACCATTTGATTTTTACAGCCATGATGTACAGGAGTTAACCTCTGCATTCTCATCTTACACATCACTCTCCTCTGTTATGGTGTGCTGGCCATTTCAGTAGATTTACTCACTAATATTGTTGTGGAAACACAATAAGCATGGAAACTAAATGCACACTTCATGCATTACTGCATTACTTCAAATACTAAGTTCCTCCTCTAGTAAACTAGTATTCACATGAAATAAAACAAGAAAACATTGAGATCATTCAGCAAAGGACGCTGGGATATAACCAATTCAACACTGGTTGCTATGGACTCGTCACTAGGCTTCGTCATTGTATATTTTAGCACATAGGTAAAGGTGCCGAAGCTGAACATTATATTCCAAAACACATATGTTTATTTTTAAAGCAGATTTTAAGTTACATTGTAACAATTTAACAATTCGCCCTTATGAAATCCAATCGCAGCACGGCTGTTTTGGAACGCAATAGACAGACGCTTAAATTCAACTAAAATGTAACGGTGAACAATCAGTGTTGGACCTCCAGTCTGTTGAGATGCCTCTCCAAACGCAGAAACCAAGCGCAGTCACACCATAAAACGTTAAGACACGTTGAGAAAAAAGATCCGTATTTTGCCGTAATCCAATGACACGGAAAAAAAGTAATCCACAGCGATCAGTAGATCCACAACCAGAGTCACGGTGTATCCAGCAAGGCCGAGACGAGCGTCACATTCACCAGCCAGCTCTGAACAGGTGAACGAGGCCTAGAGCAACAGTAAGTTTCGTTTTTTGCGTCTTTTCTGCTGCTCCCATCTTCAGCCAGGTAATATTTTTTTTCCTAAAGCAGTATATGAAATCAGATGTATTACCTATCACCATTTAGTTGTTTTGTGTTATTTAAGATATTTATGAAATATCTGGTCATGCCAGATGTAATTATTCCACTAATTTTTTAAACAATGCAATTACCTTTTTTAGCCACCAGGGGGCAGTGCTCCTCCTGCCCCCCCAGCAAACTCTGCGTATACGGTCAGACCATCTGCTAGGGGGCCGAGACTGAGAGCTACATGGATAAATATGCACCAAACAAGCCACTTTGAAATTTTGCTCTTTTCATGAATAAAAAAGTTGGGTGACCCCCCCACCCAGACTAAAAAATGTTGGATGACCCTCCCCTCAGCAAAAAATAAAAAGACATGACCCTCCCCTATTTTCCTCCGGTGGTCCATTCCATAAATACCGAACGGTCCCTAATGTGTTTCACCTGTCCCTTATTTGCTCATTACCTCTTGTATTTAGCCTGTGTTCCCTTTGCTTTGTGTCAGATCGTTTTTGTCCTTACCCGGTTAGTTTGTGTGTGTTTGTGTCTCCCTGTGTCAGCTCTCATCAGTTTCTGTGCTCCCCTGGATTCCCTTTGTTCACAAGTTCCTGGTTTTTTGTACTTCTTTTTGGAATAGTTTTTTTGCCTGCTGAAGCCTCAGGACTCCCTTGGTTTATTCTTGTGTTTTTGATCAAATAAATCCTCCACTTCAACTCTCGCCTGCCTGCCAGCCTGCCAGCCTGCCTGCCAGCCTGCCTGCCTGCCAGCCTGCCAGCCTGCCTGCCTGCCAGCCTGCCAGCCTGCCTGCCTGCCAGCCTGCCAGCCTGCCTGCCTGCCAGCCTGCCAGCCTGCCTGCCTGCCAGCCTGCCAGCCTGCCTGCCTGCCAGCCTGCCAGCCTGCCAGCCTGCCTGCCTGCCAGCCTGCCTGCCAGCCTGCCTGCCTGCCAGCCAGCCTGCCTGCCAGCCTGCCTGCCTGCCTGCCTGCCTGCCTGCCTGCCAGCCTGCCTGCCTGCCAGCCTGCCTGCCTGCCTGCCAGCCTGCCTGCCTGCCTGCCTGCCTGCCAGCCTGCCAGCCAGCCTGCCAGCCTGCCTGCCTGCCTGCCTGCCAGCCTGCCTGCCTGCTCTCTGCGTTTGGGTCCTATTTTTCCCTGCCACGTAAAAAAGTCTGCTGTAAAATAATTACTCCCGTAAAGTATAGCTACCCAAAATTTCTACTTAAGTAAGGTAACAAAGTATTTGTACTTCATTACTTGACACCTATGGTCACGATTCGATTCCAATTTTTTTATTTATTTATTTTTTGCTCACGATTCGATTCAATATCGATTTTCGATTCAAAAACGATTCACAGTATGTACATGTAGTTAGTCTGTCATACATCCCTTAATACATTCATGTGGTTTTTTTATTTAGTATTTTTTTGTTGTCCATATTATTCATGTGGATTTGTTTATTTGTTATTTTAACATCCTGTTATGATGTATTTTGTGTGTGTGATGTCTGTAAGCTACTGGGACCTTGAATTTCCCCTTTGGGATCAATCATTTTTATTTATTTTTTTTTAAATATGAATCGATTTTGAAATGGTAGATTTTTTTTTTTGCACACCCCTACCAGGGAACACTACAAAAACATTTAAAACATGTTTCAGAGCGAGTCACACTCTCCTGACGGCGCTACAGTGACTTTACTAAAATGCTCCGCATCACCAATGTTGTAAAGAAAACTGCCGTTTTCAAAAATAATTAATGTGACACAAATAATCTGCTGGGATGTAGAGCATGAACAAGATGGGTGACGTTAGTGATATGAGGACGGATAATGTTATGTAGCCTAGGCTGAATAACAGACTGGGAAGAAAAACGATACCGTTCAAATAGGAAGTTATCTGAACACCCTGCGAAGTAAAGCAGCTTCATCAACGGGATCGTCGACACAAGGAAATGCCGGTAACACTTTACAATAAGGTACACAAAAAAATAGGTAGTTAATGATTAGTAGTTACTGTCTTTGAAAGAGTAATGAATGATTAGTTACTGTTTTTCAAAAAACAGTATCTTGTAATGGCGAAAATTCTGTATGCATGATTTTCTATATACTTTTCTTTTCTATTTCTTTCATGTTTCTATCACAAATGTGAAGGGAGTTTATTTCACTGACTGATCCCACATGTAGACTTTTAAATCTTCTCCTTATAATGAGCTGACGCCTGGGAGTCTGCTGAAATTTCTTCTCAGGGCCATCCAATCTCTGTACGACCAAAGCGAGAGCTGTGTCCGGGTTCTCGGCAGTAAGTCGGACTCGTTTCAGGTGAGGGTTGGCCTCCGTCAGGGCTGCGCTTTGTCACCAATCCTGTTTGTAGTATTTATGGACAGGATATCGAGGCGTAGTCGGGGTGGAGAGGGGTTGCAGTTCGGTGGGCTGGGGATCTCATCGCTGCTTTTTGCGGATGATGTGGTCCTGATGGCATCGTCGGCCTGTGACCTTCAGCACTCACTGGATCGGTTCGCAGCCGAGTGTGAAGCGGCTGGGATGAGGATCAGCACCTCTAAATCTGAGGCCATGGTTCTCAGCAGGAAACCGATGGAGTGCCTTCTCCAGGTAGGGAATGAGTCTTTACCCCAAGTGAAGGAGTTCAAATACCTTGGTGTCTTGTTCGCGAGTGAGGGGACAATGGAGCGGGAGATTGGTCGGAGAATCGGCGCAGCGGGTGCGGTATTACATTCAATTTATCGCACCGTTGTGACAAAAAGAGAGCTGAGCCAGAAGGCAAAGCTCTCGATCTACCGGTCAGTTTTCGTTCCTACCCTCACCTATGGTCATGAAGGATGGGTCATGACCGAAAGAACGAGATCCAGGGTACAAGCGGCCGAAATGGGTTTCCTCAGGAGGGTGGCTGGCGTCTCCCTTAGAGATAGGGTGAGAAGCTCAGTCATCCGTGAGGAGCTCGGAGTAGAGGCGCTGCTCCTTCGCGTCGAAAGGAGCCAGTTGAGGTGGTTCGGGCATCTGGTAAGGATGCCCCCTGGGCGCCTCCCTAGGGAGGTGTTCCAGGCACGTCCAGCTGGGAGGAGGCCTCGGGGAAGACCCAGGACTAGGTGGAGGGATTATATCTCCAACCTGTCCTGGGAACGCCTCGGGATCCCCCAGTCGGAGCTGGTTAATGTGGCTCGGGAAAGGGAAGTTTGGGGTCCCCTGCTGGAGCTGCTACCCCCGCGACCCGAGACCGGATAAGCGGACGAAGATGGAAAACGAAAACTTCCACCTCAATTCACCCTTCTGAAAAACAGTAACTACCCTTTTCAAAAAACAGTAACTACACTTCTGAAAAACAGTAACTAATCATTCGTTACCCTATCAAAAAACAGTAACTACCCTTTTGAAAAAGAGTAACTACCCTTCTGAAAAAGAGTAACTAATCATTTCATTACTCTTTCAAAAACAGTAACTAATCATTAACTACCTATTTTTTTGTGTACCTTATTGTAGTTGTGTGTTACCGAAATGCCATGTTTTTAGGAAAATAAAACGTGTTATAGTCTGCCTAACATGGTTAATAAACCAATACAATTTTTTTTATTCATGCCGATAACAAACTGCGCTAAAATGTGCCTGATACAGACTGAATGAATGAATGAGGAAATGGAAGAGGGCTGTGTCAGAGGGAGGAGACTGAGAGAAGAAAACCTGCTCCCGACCAGGTTAGGTTCACAGGCTCAGTTACCATAGTAACTGACTCTGAGGTTAAGTTACCTCTCTTTCTGAAACAGAAAACCCAGAGTTTCCCTCATCTCAGGGTTAACAAACAGAGTTTTCACTAAACCTGCTTTCTGAAACGGGGCCCAGTTCCTCTGCAGAGTAACTCAGGTCTTTGGTTGAATTAAGATCTTATGTTTTGCAACATCTTGGTCTCCCTGAAAAATCCTTGATTAGTAAAATCAAGAAGTTGAAAAATCCAAGACAAACCAACATGGAGAAGAGAGGAAGGAGGCGCACACACACACACACACACACACACACACACACACACACACACACACACACACAACAAGAAATACAAACCCCTACGTAACATTATATGAACAAACAAGTCAAATACAATCAGAGCAACAAGTCAGAGATACTGTACTGACCTGGGCAGGAGTTTTGTCCATAACACTGTGATCACAAAAAGACGTATTAAACACGAGCAGTCTAATTACAGGACTACTCAACTCAACTTTATTTATATAGCACCTTTGATACAAACATTCAGCCCAAACAGCTTCACAGAACAAACTTATCTAATGTTTCAGCTTACAGTTTGCACTCAGCCTACATTAAAACTAGTAACATTATTTAATCACTGTCTCATAATCTTACAGGTTGGGAAACCACTGCATTATACTGCATGTGCAACACATAGAGTTGTTTTTTAAATTAATAGTTGCATAGTTTTTACTTACAGATGGAGCCAACAGTCCGATGGACAAACACAGCAACAAAGCAAACTGAAAGCCTGATGCCATCTGTGGAGAGACGTTAAACAAAGTCAACATACTGCAGACAAGGACATAAATGGAGACAATTAATGACTGTGATCAGTGAGACATTTATCACATTAAAGTATCCTGCTAGTTATACGTGTGTTATATAATATAAATATGGTTTGATATTAAATAGATTAATATTTAAAATGTCTAAATATTAAAGTGTTCTCAAAATATAAAATGTCCTCTTGATGAATACAGGATTAGTTATTAAAAATAAAAAATGAAATGTGGTAATAAATTGAAATATAATTACCTTTGCTGAGGTGATGATTGGCTGAAACAGAACAACAAGCTGATGACTGTCAATGATAGAAAATGTCCAGTCTTTATAGTTTATCAAAGCGTATTGAAAGTGCTGCAAGATCCTTCAAGTTACGCCCACACTTACATAGTTACATAATACTTCTTCCAGTAAGAGGTGGAACATTCGGGTATTTCCTTTTTTTCACTGTATACTTCTACTCCACTAAATCTCAGAGGTAAATATTGTACATTTTACTGAACTACATTTATGTGACACTTAAAGTTACTTTTTACATTAAAAAACGCTGATATGAAGCTGTACTAACACTACTAATTTTGTATTAATTGTTTTTAATTCTGTATTCATTTCTAACTGTTTTAATGTTTTATGTAAAGCACTTTGATTTGTATTGCTGCTGAAATGTGCTATATAAATAAAATTGTCTTGCCTTGCCTTACTAATCTACCCAGTAGTATACACAATATAATTAAGTAAATTATACTTTTACTACAAAATTAAAATGCTCCTACTTCATACAAAAAAATATGATAATGAGTGATTTAATCATGCGGCTCTTCTAAACTTTCCAAATGTTATCGGACTGAATGGGTTAAATTCTGATAGTGAAATGAGCCGTGTCTCCACTTCCTCCCGTTGTACAAAGTGAAGCCAAAATCTCCCGGATGCATTATTATGGATATTATATTTATATATTTCATTTATATATTATATATTTTCAGGGTGGCAGTAGCTAAGTCCATAGAGAATTGGGTTGTCACCAAGGTTACAATCGTTAATGAAAACGAACGAAATAGCAAAAACTAGTTGGGAAAAAACATTGTCGTTAACTGAAATAAACATAAAAACGAGGCGTTACAAAAGATGATAACTAACTAAAACTGTAATGTCTGTTTGCAAAACTAACTAAAATAAAATGATCGAGTAAATGTCCTTAGTTTTCGTCTTTGTCCATGCTCTCATAGAGCAAATAACGTTATATCTTTCAGAGTTAACATTTGCGACCATAGATCTCTTTTATACAGTCTATGCTGTAGACATTTATAGTTTCCGACTGGGAACCCAGAAATTCTGACATTCAATGTCAAATTAAACACAACATAGTCCGTGCCCCTCGCCTGGCATCATGGCGTTACCAGTATCCCTCAACCTTTATCCTTTTCCTTGATGGGGTGTAATCCTCCTGTCTCCGGGCGGATTTTTCTGTTGCCACATACACAAACTCACAGACACTCACATGGTTGGATCCTCTGTCTGGTGCAACTTCCTCTTCTTGTTCTCGTAAACTTTAAACAATTCACTTTTATGCCATATAAAGCCTAAACTATTTTGATGACTTAAGCTTAACCTTCTGTGCATCAAGAGGTCACCAAGAGTACTTTTAACCACTTCCTCAATTTGACTGCACACAGCTCTTTTGCAATGAGCACATACACACATACTCTTAATACAATATTCCTACAATACTCAGGAGCGGGAGGAAGCGTGGTTTAATATGTGTATTGATACCGGGATGTGTATGCTTTTTTTGGTGAAGGGGGCAAATAAACAGAAAGCAGCACTTTGAAACTGGGCAAAACAACCAGCAGTACTTTATTTGAACAACTATGTATTTAAGAAGAGGAAGACAGTACGATACAAGATTCAAGTTACAAACATAAACTTGTAGAGTTTTTTTAAACTCTACATTTAGAAATCTTCTGGATCAATGTTTGTGAGTTAATCTAGGAACATTTGAAAACACATGTCTGACTTTTGTTTTATTAATTATGGTTTATTGACTTATCCTTTTAGCTTAGCTTGTACTGATTTAAGGGATATGAAGATACTCCAAGAAATGACATCACAATAAGTTAAAATACCAATTTAGGCACTGAAGGATTATCTCTATTACTGAGTTCAAAGGGTTCATTTCCCATCGACTCTCCGCACAGTTCACAAAGATACCAAGTAGATTTAACATCAAAATTTGTTATTGAAATTAATGAGACTTAACACACAATTCTTCACAATAAAAGTGTACTGTTGGACACATTGTACATGTTAGCATAGCATTGACCCTTTTGTCAGACTGTTTCCCAAATGGCAGGGACATTTCTGGACTCGGGTGGATAAAATGTCCAGAAATATAGGTGACTCTTGACTCCCCACGCAGGATTTAGCTTGCGGTGCAGTCAGGGGTTTCGGTGGCATAAAGCCTGCGTGTCCACCACATTGTTACCGTGTTCATTTGTTCATGTTCATTTTTGGTGTGCCTGACTCCACCTGCAGGTGGATCACTGACTTCCTGTCTGACAGGAAGCAGCATGTGAAGCTGGGGAAACACATCTCCGACTCACAGACCATCAGCACCGGATCCCCTCAGGGCTGCGTTCTTTCTCCTCTGCTCTTCTCCCTGTACACCAACAGCTGCACCTCCAGTCACCAGTCCGTCAAGCTTCTGAAGTTTGCAGACGACACCTCCCTCATCGGACTCATCTCTGATGGAGACAGGTCCACCTACAGGTGGGAGGCTGACCACCTGGTGACCTGGTGCAACCAAAACAACCTAGAGCTCAACGCTCTAAAGACAGTGGAGACGGTTGTGGACTTCAGGAAGAACCCAGCCCCACCTGCCCCCATCACCCTCTGTGGCTCCACAATTGACACTGTGGAGTCTTTCCGCTTCCTGGGAACTACCATCTCCCAGGACCTCAAGTGGGAGCTGAACATCAGAAATCAGACCTGCCAAAGACAATGATGGTACACTTCTACACAGCCATCATTGAGTCCATCCTCACATCCTCCATCACCATCTGGTACGCTGCTGCCACAGCCAAGGACAAGGGCAGACTGTCATTCGGTCAGCTGAGAAGGTGATTGGCTGCAATCTGCCGCCGCTCCAGGACCTATACGCCACCAGGACTCTGAAGCGTGCTGGAAAGATTGTGGCTGACCCCTCCCACCCCGGACACAAGCTCTTTGAGCCACTCCCCTCTGGCAGGAGGCTGAGGTCCATCAGGACCAAAACCTCACGTCACATCAACAGTTTTTTCCCCTCCGCCACTAGCCTTATCAACAAGGCCCGGAACCCCCCCCCACCCGACTCTCTCCACACCCCACCTCTGGCTCCTCATGCCACTGTACCTACTCTGCTGTAGCGTTCCTTTTTTACTACTGTTTAACTTATGTTACTATTTATTTAAATGTATTTTGTCGTTACTAATACATACTGTGTGTATATGTTTATACTTATATTGTTTATATTCTTTTATCCTTCTTATATTTGAATGTGTGACATGCTCCAACAACACCATGACAAATTCCTCGTATGTGCAACGTACTTGGCAATGAAGCCCTTTCTGTGTTATGGTTGGGGTCGGCTGGCTGTGAGTTTTTGTTTTCTCCTTTGTTTCTCAGTACCATTTTATTCCCACTGTCAGTTTCTGTTTGTTTTGCCTCTTTCTGTGTCTCCTGTGTTGTTCCCCTCCTCCCGCCTGCTCCGGCCAGCTGATTACACGCACCTGTTCGTCATTCCACCATCAGCCTTCCCGCTGTACACACCTGCCAGCCATCTACTATCAAGCCAGTATATGAACCCCGGACCCACTCATCATCTTCGCTTGATCGTTGCTTCAGCCATTCTGGTGACACGCTACACAAGCTCTCTGAGAAAGACTTTGTACTTACCTGTCCTTGTCAGTCATTAACCTTTTGTTTCCTCTCCACAGTCAGCCTCTCCACTCGTTTCCCGTACCTCCAGTCAGCTGGCCTCACCATTCGGTCCCCCTCTCTCGGCTGGCCTCACCATTCGGTCCCCCTCTCTCGGCTCTCCACCTCATCCTGCTCTGCTCCTGCCCTGCCCTGCCCTCGTTCCTGCATCCAGCCATTCTCCACCTCGACTCCCCCTTTTCCCCGGACTCCAGTGCCTTCGCTTCGGCTCCCTTGGTCCCGGTCCTCCCGCGCATTCCCGCTAGCTCCCTCACCATCCTACCCTACAGCCTCCCTCTGCCTTCCCTCACCATCCTAGCCTCACCGTTTCCCTCAGTCTTCCCTCACCATCCTATTCCAGCCCCAAGGCCCCTTCTCCTGTCCCCAGCGTCCGCCTCCACACTCTCTCCTCTTCCCTACCTTAATGAAACTTGTTTATCTGCTGAGCCTAGCGTTTGGGTCCGTTCTGTCTTCACCATCACATTCTGATTCTGATTCTGATTCTGCCGTGTCCCTATACACGCCCATTCATTTTGGCTGACATTTGGGAAAATTTCCCTACAAAATAAAATGTACCTGTAAATGAAGGGAATTATGTCAATAAGCTGGAATAATGTGAAACATCTGGGAAGGAATTGTTGCGTTTCATGGACGGTAGCTTATCATTGATCTTAAATAATGGCAGAATGGAAGCAAATATAAAAACAGAACGGCTGTGCAATTAATACAATTTTGCTCGCCATTTTGATTTTGGCTCAAAATTACGAAAAGTATGAATTTGAGAAAACCTATTATTTTACACATTACGTTTTGCAATTAACTAAAAAGGTATAAAGGGGAATTTTACAGTTCAAGGTGTTTTCACTGTTGATTTGTTTAACTGTTTCACTGTTTTTAAACATCTTTACGAGCAAGCTTAAAGGCGAGGTTAGTTATTATTTTCAATATACACTTTTTTTATATATTGTTTGAAATGGTCTTTACGCCCCGACAGCATAAATAACTTATGGGCTCTGAAAAAGGTTTGAAAAAGATCTGTCATCTGTGGCTGCTGTAATCTTGTAAAACGGCCACCAATCAAACCTTGCAGGGCGCTTGGAAATAACCAATGAAATGTCTCTTTGACCCGCTGCGCGTACTCTTCCCCTGTCGTGAACAAGCCTGAGCTTGAAGAACGTTGTCGCCGGACTTACTGCAAGTCTACAGGAGAACGGAGGACAAAACTCAGCAAAAGTTGCTGCTGCCGCAGTTATTTATCAAGATATCAAAGCTCAACTTGAATTGAAAGCCAATGCATAGTAATGGGTCTGGTCTTAAGCAAGGACTTGAACGTTCCAATGGTCCGAGCTGTTCTTACATGAATAGGTAGACTATTCCAGAGGTTTGGAGCAGCCACTGCAAAGGCTCGGTCACCTTTGTTTTTTAACCTGGATCTGGGCACATCAAGGAGCATATGATTGGAAGACCTCTGTGCTTTGACAGTTGTGTGGACATGTAAAAGCTCTGATAAATAAGAAGGCGACAACCCATTTAAGATCTTGAAGACAATTAATACAATTTTAAATTCAATCCTGAAACAAACAGGAAGCCAGTGGAGCGTGGCCAAAACTGGTGTAATGTGGTTGTGCTTTTTAGTCCCGGTTAAAAGTCGAGCTGCTGCGTTCTGGACCAACTGTAACCGACGAAGGGATGACTGATCTAATCCAACATACAAAGAGTTACAGTAGTCTAAGCGGGATGTAATAAATGCATGTATGACTCTTTCGAAGTCTTTGCGTAGCAGGTAGGGCTTGACCTTAGCCAAGAATCTCAGCTGGAAGAAGCTGGTTTTAACAACAGAACCAATCTGTTTGTCAAATTTAAAAGCACTGTCAAAGATCACACCCAGATTCTTGGTAAAAGGACAAATATGGGAACCTAAAGTACCAAGAGCATCTACACAGGCATTAAAATGTACAGCACGACCAAACACAACAATTTCAGTCTTATTATCATTGAGACAGAGAAAATTCTGAACCAACCAAATTTTGAGATCAAAATAAAAAGAAACACAACACTTTCAAATTAACTTTATTATCTTATTACTTAACTTATTCATCAATGTCTTTGTTTGTAATTTGGATTAGTATCTTAACCTTGTTAGGGCCCGAGCGCCGACAGCGGCGAAGGCCCTTTTGAAACTGAAGGAATTATTATTATTATTATTATTATTATTATTATTACACCAAATTAATTGGCTTTTTGAGGGGCTTAACATATTCAAAAACTCACCAAATTTGGCAGTCGCATCAAGTCTGGTGAAAATGTACGTATTTTAAGGGTTTCGGGAATAGGCGCACAAAAATGGCTCTCTAGCGCCCCCTACAAAGTTAAAAAAATTGAGCCTCACGAAACTTGGTACACATATGTATCATATCAAGATGTACAAAAAACGTCATTGAAACCATACCCTAAACCCAACAGGAAGTCTGCCATTTTGATTTCAAAGTTCGAAATTAGTGCAATTTTGGCCATTTCCACATGTCGTACTTTAACAAACTCCTCCTAGAGATTTCATCCGATCAACTTCAAATTCGGTCTGTGCCATCATAAGACGTTAAAGATGAAAAGTTGTTAAAAGAAAAACTTTTCGTCATAGGGCGTGGCCGTGGCGGGGCGGCCATTTTGTGCGTTTCGCTGCCGAAAGTGGGTGTAACTCAAGTGTACATTGTCCGATTGGCTCGAATCTTTTCAGGATTCATAAGAGTCCAACCCTGAGGACAAATAAAGGCCGATATTTACTTAAAGTCATAGCGCCCCCTAGTGGCAACAGGAAGTAGGCCTAAAAGTCAAGGTGCTATACTTTAACGAACTCCTCCTAGAGATTTCATCCGATGGACTTCAAACTTGGTCTGTATCATCCCAACACCTTAAAGATGAAAAGTTATTAAAAGAAAAACTTTTCGTCAGACGGTGTGGGCGTGGCGTGGCGGCCATTTTGAGTGTTTAGCGATGAACAAAGAAGTTGTTGTAACTTGAGTGTACGTTGTCGTATCTGCCCGAAAATTCTCACGATTGATAAGGGTCCAGGCCTGAGGACACCTACAGGCCATATTTGACTTTTGGTCATAGCTGGCAACAGGAAAATGCGCCTTATATGACAAACATCATCCGATTTACATGAAACTTAGAATGTGTGGTCTACATGTGATACTGAGCCGGCCCCTATAATATAACCACGCCCACTTACTCAGGCCACGCCCCCTTTCATAACATTTGAACCGTTTAAGGTAGAGTCTTGTGTGAGGTGTCATTGAACTCAGCAGAGAGTTGCTTCTTCATTGGTGATGGTTTGGCCCGCCCCCTATGCTTAAGCCACTGCCCCTTCATAACATTTGAACGATTTAAGGTTGACCATTGTTTGAGGTATCAATGAACTCAGCAGAGAGTTCCTTCTTCATTGGTGATGGTTTGGCCCGCCCCCTATGTTTAAGCCACGCCCCCTTTCATAAATGCTGACCCATCTAAGGTAGAGTCTTGTGTGAGGTATCAATGAACTCAGCAGAGAGTTCCTTCTTCATTGGTGATGGTTTGGCCCACCCCCTATGTTTAAGCCACGCACCCTTTCATAAATGCTGACCCATCTAAGGTAGAGTCTTGTTTGAGGTATCATTGAACACAGCAGGGAGTTCCCTTTTCATTGGTGACGATTTGCGGTGTCTGAGTGCCGCGCAAATGCACGGTCGCAAGGAGCGGCGATCGCCGGTAACCCTGACGCGCGCAGAGGAGCGAGGGCCCGTCCATCGCTGCTTGCAGCTTTAATTTTTATTGTAATTATTTAAGAAAAGGAATAAAATATTATTCACAAATATGTAATTATTTGGCCCTTTAGAGAAAACAAGAGTCAATAAGTCAGGATGAGACACTGTTTGTGACAATATGTCTTATTTTTGAATTCTTATTAGGGGCTTTCCGACCGGAGAGATTTTTGCAGTTCTTAGAACTAAATGTTCCTAGAACACTTTTTTCGTCGTGTTCCGACAGGAAAGATTTGGGGATTTTTACGTTCCTCTGGCTTCAGTAGCGTACTTTTTTAGCTCCTACTTCAGAGCAGGATCTTTTCCCTTTTCCCTTTTCCTAGGTGTACTTGATTGGTCGAACTTAGAAGTCACACCCACTGCCAACTCGGAACTTGCAACAACCAACAACGGGACATTTTTAACAATTTTCACCATCTTATTCATCATGAAATTCACTTCTGACAACGTTTTAGGCGAGAAATTAACTGTTTAGATTTCGAATATAGGCAGTCTTGCGAAAATTGATGCCGAATTGACAATTTGCTTCAAAGTTTTTGGAGTTCAGAAGCTCCATCAAGTGAGGCGACAGCCAGCAAGCGCCTGCCCCAGCCTCTAGCTCGTCGCTCGGCCAGTCACGCTCAGAGACCCCACGATAAGCTGGAGGTCTCTCAGACTGCTCTCGTAAATAAGAGGCTTTTATTTCGCCGTTGGCGGTTCGTTTGTTTAAATATCACAACACATGTCCATCATAAGATTAACGGGAACCTGTGGTTAACTGTCTTTTTGGAGTTAAACTCCACAAGTGTGTCCTGCGGCTCGCCGGCCGTCACACACACACACACACACACACACACACACATCCACAGCACTGCAGGCAGAGGCGGGGTCTGTTCCGAGTATAATAAAGCCCCGTCTGTGTTGAGCAAAACATTACGTGAATTACTACGAGAATGGACGTGCATTTAATATAGGAAAAGTGCACAAGTATTAGCATCATTTGTTGTTGTTGTATGTGACGCTAAGGTCTAGTGACGATGCTATAAAGACCGTTGCCGTGCTTGCATCACTCCCTTACCGCTCCTACCAGTCCCTATGGCCACTTGGCCAGTGGGAATGTAAACGGAGAAAAATATTTTGGGGAAGAGTAGTTCTTAGAACTGCTTAGAAGTGTACTTTTCCTCCAAAAAGTACAAGTACTATCCGGTCGGAAAGCACCTAATAATTATATAATGAAGGTAATCAGATGAATAAAGAACCCAACACACCAGAAACTCCTTTTGTATCACAGAACATTCTGACAAAATTTTGACTTTTATTTGCTATTTGGACATCTTTAATGAGTAGATCGTCACCACTCATGTCTGGTAGATGGATGTTGTTACCTTTGGACTGACAGACTTTCAACTCACACCTCTGGCTGAGCTTTTCAGAAATCCCTGTGGAGGTTGGGGGCATTGAACCCAAGTGGACAATGTTCAAAGCTTTCATTGCTGAAGCTGCGGCAGGAAGCTGTGGTCTCGGGATCTTACTTATACGACTATGACCACTAGAGGGCACCGCCATTAATAACCTAAATATAGGTCAGAATTGCTGCCTGAACAAATTACTTATGTGGGCATTTTTTGATTCAGTTTTGGTGCTGTTAAACATGTCTGCCATTTACTTCAATGCATCAAGATTTTTCTAGAATTTTCTCCGTTCACCTTGGTAGCATGAGACAAAAACCAAGATTTATCAATAATTCAGGACGAGGGGTGAGTAATGATATACAGATGATCATTTTGGGGGTGAAGTATTCCTTTAATGCATCAATAATTATGTCCAGTAATATAATTCTGAAAGTACTTTAGATAATTTTAATGAGATACTTTTTTACTTTAGCTATATTTTAAATCCATGTCTCTATAGATATATCTGTGGTTCTAAGCCGGAGCTATAAATGATGTCACAGCCGAGTTGAATGCGTTCCATTTACAAGTTGGATTTTTCATCGTGGGGTTAGCTCTAGCCAGGTTAGCCATTGTTAGCAATACCAGTAGATAACAATGCATTACGCTGTTTTTTTGTGCATACAAACAGCGTAACAACGAACAATGTCCACAGATAGAAGTTAGACAGGACTGTGTGTATGACTGATTTAGTGAGACACAAATAAGATGGAACAGCTAATAACTTACTACAGCTTTCACAACTGTTGATGCACAAAAAAGAGGTTGTCCGACTTCCGCGCTCTGTAATCTGAGAGCAAGGGTCATGTTTCCAACTTTGACCTGGAAAAATCACACTTCCGAATACTGATGGAACGCACTATAATACTTCCTCACCTTACTTCCTGCTTTGCTTCCGTCATAACTACTAAGGCCACTAGAGGGCGCCGCCACTATAAATATGATTATAGGTTGTAATTGCTGCTGGAACAACTCATGTGGTTTCTCAGGGTAGGACAGTCTCTTGTAAATTAATTCAGTTTTACTGCTGTTAAATATGGCTGTCGTTTACTTCAATGCATCAAGACTTTCTCCATTTTTTGTTTTTGGTTTCTCAGTTCACCGTGGAGGCATGAGACAAAAATGAAGTTTTCTTCACAAATTCAAGACAACAAGGGGTAAGTAAAGATATACAAATGATCATTTTGGGGGTGAGGGGTCCGTGTACTTTTTCGTTCATTCGATTTTCATTTCATAAACGGTATTAAAAAACAAAAAACGAATGGTTATTTGATTTTCGTTTTAAAATACAAAATTTGAAATTGAAATACAAGGCATTTTTTCCTGGGATGGGAGAAATTTAAAATATATTTTCATTTTCATTTTCTATTTCAAATAACAAAAAATAAAATCACTCGAAAATAGAAACTAAAAAAGGCTTGTTTGTTCATATTCAGAGAACGGATGTTGTCATTTCCAAGGCAACAGCGCCAGTGTAGCCTACCAGTGGTGCTTTCAGCCCAGGCTAAAATTACTTTGGAAACCCTAATGCATATGTTTATATGTATAAATAATAATATGCATTCATGTATTTCATGAAATGAAAATCGAATGACCAAAACATACACTAGCCTACCATATTTGCTTTAACTGAAAAAATCTGACCCAACGTCCAATTATTATGGACGTTTTCTGACTGATAACTGACTTATATCTGATTGATCATTGTTTAGGTACATTAAACCATGTTAAGCTTTTTCACGTTAAGCGTTTTAGAATGTCCCGGCTGCAGTTGAGGGAAACTGTAGCCTATAACTTCCTGAGCAACTGATCATCCGTTTTTTGTCCCCCTTTACATTAATATACATAAATATGGCTATGAAATAGATCATGAAATACATATACAATAGATGAGGCAATACATATGAACATACGCATTAGTCATTATAGTTCAATAGCCTAAATACATATGTTTTACTTGTATTTATTTCATGGGACTTTTATTTATTCCATCTATATTTATATCCGTTATATTCAAAGGAAGTTTTGTTATCTCACAGACTTCGACTAAAAGCAACTAGCAAGCCTGCCTGACATCAGTGCATCATAGCATATCACTATCTGCAAACAAAAGAAAATATGACTAAAACACGAGCGGGGCAGATTCCCAGCTCAGCTAGAGCGGTAACGCCAGCTCTGCAGACGGACCAGAGTCAGTCAGCACTGGGGAGCGAACCGCGGGGACCGAGGTCACAGGGCTGGAGGCTATCTGCTAGCTAGCTGCAGCAGCTAATATTAGAATATTAGACCCAGCACCGGAGGTCTGATCCCCATGATCTGATCCTGAACCCCCGGTAACTCTCTGCCAGATCAGCAAGCAACAGAAAGTTTGCTGGGATTGGTAATGGTGGCGTAACGGTAACGTTACAGCCGTGAACTGAAATTCTACGAGGTTCGACTTCGGGCGAAGTTGTCTGCGGCGGGTAGAGACAGAGAGTCAGAGGAAGGCAGGGAGAGAGGGTAATAAATAAATGTGACATTATGAAATAAAATTCCCCCCAAGCATTATCAAGAGTATAGGTTTCCAGAGTAATTTTAGCCTGGGCTGAAAGCACCACTGGTAGGCTACACTGGCGCTGTTGCCTTGGAAATGACAACATCCGGTCTCTGAATATGAAAATAACAGGCTTTTTTCATTTCTATTTTCGAGTGATTTTATTTTTCTTATATGAAATAGAAAATGAAAATCACAGCATATTTTTAATTTCTCCCATCCCCTTTTGACCATGAAAAGGAAAAAATGCCTTGTATTTCAGTTTCAAATTTTGTATTTTAAAACGAAAATCAAATAACCATTCGTTTTTTGTTTTTTAAGACCTGTTTATGAAATGAAAATCGAATGAACGAAAAAGTACACGGACCGTGAGGTATTACATTAATGCATCAGTAATTACAATCCAAGAGAGAAAATGCTTTATGATTTCATTATTTAATATATTTATCAATGTGTTTATTTGTATTTTGGATTAGTATCCTAACCTTTTTCTTTTGTAATTATTTAAGAAAAAATGATTATTTGTCCATTTAAAGAAAACAAGAGTCAATAAGTCAGGACCAGACAGTATGTCTTTTAGTTTTGAATGGTTATTGATTATATATTAAAGGAAATCAGATGAATAAAGAACCCAACACACCAGAAAGTCCTCTTTTATAACAGAAAGTTCAGACAAAATTAGGATTTTATTTTCTATTTGGACATTTTAAAGATTATTTTTTGGGCATTTTTGGCCTTTATTTTTGACAGGACAGCTGAAAACATGAAAGGGGAGAGAGAGGGGGGGATGACATGCAGCAAAGGGCTGCAGGTTGGAATCAAACTCGTGCTCGCTGCATCGAGAAGTAAACCTCTATATATGGGCGCGCACTCTACCAACTAACTATCCGGGCGCCCGGTATTTGGACATTTTGGATGAGAAGATCGTCACCACTCATGTCTGGTAGGTAGATGTTGTTACCTTTGGACAGAGCCATGTTAGCTGTTCCCCCCTGTTTCCAGTCTTTATGCTAAGCTGACGTTTGCTCGAAGGGAACTTTATAATTAATGTACAGACGAGAGTTGTATCGATCAGAACATTATCTTTTAGAAAGAAATCAAATAAGTGGGTTGAAGTTTTTCTTTTCAGATCAGTGGACGCTGTTTATAACAGACAGTATTCAGGAAACTAAAATGGAAAAGATTTCTGAGTATTTTAATGTTTTCTGTATTTCATTTTGTGTTATTACCTAGATTAAAAGTCCAGTTACTGATTATGTTTTGGCCAGTTTATAGAGTCAGACTGTGCATGCTTACATGCTCACCGTAGCACAGGTATATTTCAGGTTTGTCCATTTCATCTCAGGTAAGTTTAATTCATCTCTACAGTTAAACACAAATCAAACAATACTGCTGACACGGTAAAAAGATGTTTGCCTTCCCCTTTGCCACACACCTGTACCTGTGGCTGTTGATTACTGTAAGCATTTCCTGGGTCAATGCTCCACCCAGTGGTCACACACAGAACTGCATATCCATTCATGACACCAACCTGCAATATAAACAAAACAAAGTTACATTATGGCTCCAACATGTATTTTGATGCTGATACTTTTAAGTAATATTTTCATGATTGTCTCTAATAACTAGAAGTAGTATTTCTGCACTGTGGTTTCAGGTACTTTTAGTTCCACCGTGTGTCAGGATACCTCGATACAGACCTACATGAAGTTACACTTGTTTTGGGTTTGATTGTTTTTCTCTCAAACATTCCATAAAAAGTCAAAATAAACTTTATCATCCCGTATGAGTAAATTCATGTGATCTTACATGTTTCCTCAAAAGAAAACACTTTCAAATAAACGTTATTATCTTATTACCTAACCTATTCATCAATGTCTTTATTTGTATTTTGGATTAGTATCTTAACATTGTTTTTATTGTAATTATTTAAGAAAAGGAATAAAATATTCACAGAATTGTTTGTCCCTTTAGAGAAAACAAGAGTCAATAAGTCAGGACCAGTTACTGTTTGTGACAATATGTCTTTTATTTTGTAATGCTTATTGATTACATAGTGAAGGAAAACAGATGAATAAAGAACCCAACACACCAGAAACTCCTCTTGTATCACAGAATGTTCTAACAACATTTGGATTTTTATTTTCTATTTGGACATTTTTGAAGAGAAGATCATCACCACTCATGTCTGGTAGGTGGATGTTGTTACCTTTGGACAGAGCTGACAGACAATATTCACTAAACTAAAATGGAAAAGATGTCAGAGTATTTGAATGTTTTCTGTATTTCATTTTGTGTTATTTATAGATTAAAAGTCCAATAACTGATTATGTTTTTCTCCAGCTCAGAGAGTCAGTTTCCTTCTAATGTTAAAACTCAAATGTGAACCGTTTCCTAACTCTTCAGATAATAAACAAGTGAGAGTGAGTCTGTCAGCAGAGAGCTGTTTCTGTCTGCAGAACAAACTGAAAGAGAATCAATGATAGAGATTATAGATGAGCTGTAGTGAGATCATGATGGAGGGAGGCCTCACAGCTTCTTGGAACACAGGAAAGGAGACATTTTGTCACACCGCCCGTCGTTCCAGTTCATTCCTGTAGAGAGAGTTTCCAGAGTTTTAATGTAACTTTTTTAAATTTAACTTTTTATCTTTCAGACTGGAACATACGACTACCTGCTATAAGTTTAGAGATCATTTTTGGATCATCATGTTTATTTAAAAGACAAGATGTTTCATATGTTGTTGTTTTTTACCCTTATAGTTCATCTGAAGACAGTTCTCATCTCCACCTTTGTTGTCAGGCTGCCCCCAAGCCCAGCTTTTGTAGTCGAATGTGGATCCATCAGACCACATCCACACCCCCTCCTGGAGGAGAGAGAGAGAGAGAGAGAAAGGATCCTCCTTTTTTTCTGTTGTTTTATTTAGAGTAATTTTCCTCTTTCTGTTCTTTATTTCTTTCATCAAATTTCATTTTTTTCGATAGCTCGAGAGATGAGTGACATCACTTCCTGTGATGATAAAAGTCTCACCTTCACTGAGTCAAAGCCTCCGATCCAGGAAGTTTGGTTTGCACCGGTCACTTGGTTAATGAAGGTTCTGAGGAATACATGTTCCTCTTCTGAGTGGACTGAAGCCAGATTCCCACCATCAGAGTTGCAGAAGTTCTAATGGAGACAATATAATAAATTAAAAACATTTAAGAAAAAAACATAAACCTAATCCCAATTTTAACAGATGTGATCTCAGGACATCTCATTTTTATACTGACATACCTTTGGACAATGCAGGACTTTTACTGTAACAAAGTATTAATACTTTTAGAGACTGTCCTCTCCCAAAAAACAGTCCCATAAGTTGTTTGTTCAAGCAGCAATTAGGACTCATATTTAGGTTTATAGTGGTGGCGCCCTCTAATGGCCGTAGTAGTTATGACAGCAGCAAGCAGGAAGTAAAGTGATTTATTTTTTGCTCCTGTCATAACTACTATGGCCACTGGAGGACACCGCCACTAGAAATCTAAATATAGGTCAGGACAGTCTTGATAAAACTGCTGTACCTCTGCATCGATCCAACTCTTTCCCTGGATGTTGAAGCTGAAACAGCGAGAGCCGAACTGAGTCCAACCAGGAGGGCAGGGACCTTCAAGACAATGTTGAGTGAAGCATGTGAAGTTGATCGACCTCTGCCTGTCCGTAGCGAGCTCACTTTAGTTTTTTAACTTCTGTGAGGCAGTGTTGCATGTCTTCTGTTTGTATTGTTAATACATTATATAGATAATTTTGCTACAAGCTCCTCCCATCCTTTTTTCAGAAACCTAACATAATGGTTTTCTCCCTAATCCCTATCAGGACGTAATATATCTTTCTGTGTGATGCAATCAGTCAAGAGCAGATGGTTCCTCCTCGGACAAGACTGCCATCGGCTCCTCGGTTCGGTATTCGGGTTCCTCACACCACTATCAGTGTCTAGACTCCATCGGGGGATCAGCTTCTGGCTTTCTAACCCCCTAAATATATATATTTATATATAGGGCTGTCAAACGATAATTCTTTTTTTTAATCGCGATTAATCGCTGAAGTTCTATAGTTAATCGCGATTAATCGCATTTTTATCACATGATTAAAATTCTATTTTGCATTTCAGAACAGTTTTTAAGTACATATTAACAATCAAAAGCAATTTTTACCAATGTATCTTGATTGGGAATCAAATTAATGCAAAGAAAGTTACTTTATGAACTTGATTTTAAGATTTGTAATTATTTATTTACTGTAAACAAAAGAAAAATGTGTGAATCTGTCATTATTGCACAATTCCTCCAAGTACCTAACTAAAAAACTAAAAATCCCTATCCTTACTAGAGTCAATATAGTGTTTAGTAACTCCTAAATAATGTTGATTACTCACTGACGTCCAGTGATCACCGGTTATGAGCTGCTCATTTCTGCACAAGTCCGTGTTAACACAGCCCATCTCCACTCTTACCCGGCGATAGAGAAACAGGCTGGATAGTCCGGTACACTGTTGTTTCCACAACAACAAAAACACAGCAGTCTCTGAACTCGCGTTGGGAGTTTCGTTGAAGTTGGATGTAGTCCAGTTTGTTGTCTAATGAGCGGACACTTGCAAGCAGGATTGATGGAACAGGTGGCCGGCTAGCATTAGATTTCTACCTAGCTCGGTTATACTCCAGCCCCCATTCGTGTTTCACCGCTGAAGATGTCCCCCCATGATCGCCCGCTCCGGTCGCTGCCTGCTCCGGCCGCCGCAGCTGCTCGCTCCGGCAGTAAATTAATAAATGCCGGCATGCGATTAATGCGCTTAAAAATAAATTAATCGTGTCGCGTCGGCCCTTAATCGCATCGCGATTAACGCGTTAACGCTGACAGCCCTTATATATTATTTCATAATGATGGAGTCTAATCTCCAAAGACTGTACATGTCATATCATGCATTCGTACAATAAATCTTTGCATATCTGCAACAAAGTCTCTCCTGATTGAAATGGCCTTACGTGGTACCTAATGTTAAACGCGTGATGTCCTGATAAATGACTGGCATGCTAGAGAATGTCTTCAGTTTATCTGCAGAGTAACTCAGGTCTTTGGTTGAATTAAGATCTTATGTTTTGTAGAGCTGGGGGTAAACGATTATTTATTAAACGATTAATCGGGCGATTATTTTATCGATTAGTCGACTAATCTAACGACTAATTGGACGATTAATATAACGATTATTTTTCTGTTGCTCGATTAATAAAAAACAATGTATGTCAAATAAATACCAAAAAATTCTTAATATATTTTATTAAACAATTTTGCACAGCAAAAAATCTTCTGCTTTACACAAAATAAAATAATTATTTTACTGTTATACAAAATGAAAGGCCAGCCTGTTTACTCTTTTACAGTACCAACATAACTCTCTTGTTCAAAAAAATCAAGTTGTAGTGCAAAAAAGAAAAACACTGTGCAGTGAACAGTACAGACATTCCTGAGAGTGTTTAACACAACATAACAGTCCCAACATAAAACCTGATGCATAATCAAACTGACTCTCTTAACTGCTATTCTGTAGGTTTACATGTTAATGCAGCTGTGCACTTTGGTGGTGCTAGGCTAACCAACGCATCTTAGCTCTCTGTGCAGTTTGTTCGTGCTAGGTTAGTAGCTAACGTTCACGTTAGCTAACGTTAGCTACTATAGATAGCTGTGTTCTGCAGCCGTAAGCTAGCTACCATTCAAGCCAACATTAGATGATAACTAACGTTAGCTAAACACAGCTGTCTAGGCGCCAGTAGCTAGCTAACGTTAACGTTAGCTACTAACCTAGCACGAACAAACTGCACGGAGAGCTAAGATAGTTAGCTAGCACCACCTAAGTGTGCAGGCTACACAACACACTACACAAACATGAAATTAATTTAGCTAACGTTAGTACTTGGGACTATATTTGAAGTATTCCCATACCCTCGATGATTAAGGGCGAGCTGTTTTTTTAGGACTTTTTCTTTTCATGGGGCTTTTTGCAGGGCTTTGTTGGGAATTCTGTGAGGAGGTTGCTGTTTCGTCCTCCATCCTGCAATGTTTTGGTCTCCCACATGTGTGTGTGGCGAAGCGTCGACGCAAAAATACGACGTCGACGTAATTTTGACGTCGATGCGTCGACGTCATCGACGCGTCGCTACAGGCCTAATGTTTTGCAACATCTTGATCTCACTGAAAATTCCTTGATTAGTAAAAAAGTTGAAAAATCCAAGACAAACCAACATGGAGAAGAGAGGAAGGAGGCGCACTCACACACAACAATAAATACAAACCCCTACGTAACACTGTATGAACAAACAAGTCAAATACCATCAGAGCAACGAGTCAGAGTTACTGTACTGACCTGCGTAGGAGGTTTGTCCCCAATACTGTGATCACAAAAAGACGTATTAAACACGAGCAGTCTAATTACAGGACTACTCAACTCAACTTTATTTATATAGCACATTTGATACATAAGTATTCAAGTATTCAGCTCAAAGACCTTCACAGAACAAACTTATCTAATGTTTCAGCTTACAGTTTGCCTTACTTAGCCTACTTAAAACTAGTAACATTATTTAATAACTGTCTAAGAATCTTACAGGTTGGGAAACCACTGCATTATTCTTTATGTGCAACACATTGAGTTTTTTAAATTAATAGTTTTTACTTACAGATGCAGCCGACAGTCCGATGGACAAACAGAGCAACAAAGCAAACTGAAAGCCTGATTCCATCTGTGGAAAGACGTTAACCAAAGTCAACATACTGCAGACAAGGACATAAATGCAGACAATTAATGACTGTGATCAGTGAGCCATTTATCAAATGAAAGTATCCTGCTAGTTATAAGTGCATTATATAATATAGATATGGTTTTATATTAAATAGATTAACTAATATTTAAAATGTCTAAATATTAAATACACTAAGTGTTCTCAAAATATAAAATGTCCTCTTCATGAATACAGGATTAGCTTAAATATGATAATACATTGAAATATAATTACCTTTGCTGAGGTGATGATTGGCTGACACAGAGAGAACAACAAGCTGATGACTGTCACTGATAGAAAATGTCCAGTCTTTAAAGTTTATCAAAACGTGTTGAAAGCCCTGCCAGATCCTTCAAGTTACGCCCCTCTTTTCCAGTTCGCAGAGAGACCTCTTTGAAAGCGACGTGGCATCTGAAATATTGAAACCTGAGAACATGTTTGAATTGCTGGTGGTGCATAAAAAAAATGAGGAAAAATGTGTTACATAAAACTTCTTCCAGTAAGAGGTGGAACATTCGGGTATTTCCTTTTTTTCACTGTATACTTCTACTCCACTAAATCTCAGAGGTAAATATGGTACATTTTACTGCACTACATTTATGTGACACTGTCAGGTCTCGTCCAGTGTCAAGTTTCTGTGTTTAGTTGGTTTCACGTTTTCTGTTGGTTTTCCATTTCCTATTTTCTTTTGTGTTGTTTTGTTTTACTTCCTGTTGTATATTTTCCCACCTGTGTGATTACCTGTCCCCGCCCTAATGTGTTGCACCTGTGTCTCATTGTCTCCCCTGTCTTGTGTATTTAAGTTCCGTCTTCCCCTTGCCCTAGTGTTAGATTGTCTGTTTCTTTAGTGTGCAGCAATCAAGCGGTTTTTCCCTGTGTTCCCGTGTTTCTATGTTCCTGGTTTCTGGTTCCTTTGGATTTTTTACCATTGCCTGTTTTTGGACTTCCCCTTGCCTGTCAGTTTTGGATACTGTTACCCGTGAGTTAGTTTTTTGACCATTGCCTGTTTTTGGACTTCCCCTTGCCTGTCGATTTGGAAACTGTTGCCCGTGAGTTTTGTTTTTGCTCCAAATAAAACGTTTTTGAATTCTACTTACCGGAGTCGTGCATTGTGGGTCCACTGCTTTTTATGAGCATGACAGACACTCAAAGTTAATTTTTACATTAAAAAATGCTGATATGAAGCTGTACTAACACTACTAATCTACCCAGTAGTATACAAAGTATAATTAAGTAAATTATACTTTGATAAACTACAAAAATGTTCCTACCTGATACAAAAAAATATGATAATTTATGATGAGTGATTTAATCATGCGGCTCTTTACATCCTGCCACTCGGAAATATCATACACAAACATGGTCTTCACTTCCACTGCTACGCCGATGATGTCCAGATCTACATCTCTACCAAATCCATCACCACAGCTATATCCTCCACCCTGACCAACTGCCTCAACGATATTCAAACCTGGATGCAAACCAACTTCCTCCAACTCAACTATAATAAATCCGACTTGATGCTCATCGGCCCAAAAGCCCTCACAAAGAACACCCATAACTTCGGTCTCACTGTCAACAACTCCACCCTGTCTCCATCCCCACACATCCGTAACCTGGGAGTCATCTTCGACAGCAACCTCACTTTTGAAAACCACATCAACCAAATAACCAGAACTGCCTTCTTTCACCTCAAAAACATTGCCCATCTCCGCCCATCACTCACCTTCTCTGCTGCTGAAGCTTTGATTCACGCCTTCATCATTTACAGAATTGACTACTGCAACAGCAACCTCTATGGTTCACCTGCAAAAGTCTTAAACAAATTCATCCAAAACTCTGCTGCCCGTCTCCTCACCCACACCCTTTCCTGTGATCACATCACTCCCGTCCTTCAGAACCTCCACTGGCTCCCTGTTTCCCAACGCATCCAGTTTAAAGTTCTCCTCCTCACTCACAAAGCCCTCCATAACCAGGCTCCTTCCTACCTCATAGACGTGCTCCACTGCTACATTCCCCCCCCCCACGGAACCTCCGCCCCTCTGACGCAAACCTCCTCTGCCCACCACTCAGGACCAAGCCCTTACCTGGGGTGACAGAGCTTTCACCATTGCAGCCCCCTCCCTCTGAAACTCCCTACCCATACACATCCATGACTGTACTGACCTGGACACTAATCAAAACACACCTCTTCAGATTAGCTTTCCACATACAATAGTCTTACATTTCTCACCTGATAGTTACTGGTTTTATTGTTTTTAATTGCTTTTAATATGCTTGTTTGATGTGTTGGTTTTTTTGCTTATCTGTTTTTAATGTGACATATGTGCTGGTTTTACTGTAAAGTGTCTTTGAGTACCATGAAAAGCGCTATATACATAAAATGTATTATTATTATTATTATTATTATAAACTTTCCAAATGTAAATCAGACCGAATGGGTGTCTCCACTTCCTCCCGCTGTACAAAGTGAAGCCAAAATGTCCTGGATGCATTATTATGGATATTATGGCACCAAGGTTATAAACGTTAACAAAAACTAACGAAATAACGGAAACTAGGTGGGAAAAAACATTGTCGTTAACTGAAATAAAAATAAAAACGAGGCATTACAAAAAAACAATAACTAAAATAAAATGATCGAAGAAATGTCCTTAGTTTTCGTCTTTGTCCATTCTTACATAGAGCAAATAACGTTATATCTTTCAGAGTTAACATTTCCGACCATAGACCTGTTTTATACAGTCTACGCCGTAGACATTTATAGTTTCCGACATTCGATGTCAAAATGAACACAACATAGTCCGTGCCCCTCGCCTGGTATCATGGCTTACTGAAAGTCAGAAGAAAATGGCAGAGTCCTGTTTGATTATGACTTTGTCAGATAAAAGCAAGTTCCTCGCAGTGGAAGGTGGTAAAATATGTGGACAAATTATTAAAGGGAAAAATCCCACGAATTTGAAAGTACATTTGAGAAGCGCGGACAAGGAGACTAACCTAGCTTACCTTAACAAGGTAAAGGAGAACGAAAAGCCCCCTTTCCCCGAAACAGAAGCTAACCCCGGTACAGGGCATGGATGTATGGGTACAGGGCCAGGCAGCATAACGGAGACAACTGTAGGACAGACAAGAGTACAGGCGTGCTTTCACCGGCGACCCGATAGCTGCTGGTTTGTTAATACTGAGGAGAGGGAATTTCGGCAAAAAAGAAACAGGCCCGAAAGCCAAAATATTTGACTCCCAACTATTCTAATTCCCGCGCATTTGTTGATAGGACTTATGGATACCAAAACTCAAGGATCAACTCTGAGATGATAGATTCAGCTTAAGAAAAGTTTACTGAGTCCAGCAGATAAGTTAAAATCACATATGTGGGTTCACAAAAGACACTGAGTATCCCTAGCTTCAGACAAAGGAGTCGGAGCTCAGGCTAGCAAAGTCTCTGTTAAGTTGTGAGCCCCGTTCTGCAATATACCTCAACCTTTATCCTTTTCCTTGATGGGGTGTAATCCTCCTGTCTCCGGGCGGATTCTTCTGTTGCCACATACACACACACACACTCACAGGGTTGGGTCCTCTGCCTGGTGCAACTTCCTCTTCTTGTTCTCGTAACCTTTAAACAATTCACTTTTATGCCATATAAGAACTTAACTATTTTGATGACTTAAGCTTAACCTTCTGTGCATCAAGAGGTCACCCGGAGTACTTTTAACCACTTCCTCAATTTGACTGCACACTCTCCTGTTTTTTTTTTTTTTGGTGAGGGGTGGGGTGACCTTTTTTAATCTTGGCCCCTGACAAATGACCCATATTACAAAAAAAGACTAACACGAAAACTAATCAAAGCTAAACTAAAACTAAGCATTTTCAAAAAATAAAAACTAAACTAGCAAACCCGCTTTAAAAACTAATTAAAACTAAACTGAATTTGAAAACAAAAAGTCAAAATGAAATAAAAATAAAAACTAATGAAAAATGCAAAACTGTAATAACCTTGGTTGGGAACCGGAGGGTCGCTGGTTTAAGTCCCTGTACGGACCGAAGTATGGAGTGTGGACTGGTAGCTGGAGAGATGCCAGTTCACCTCCTGAGCACTGCCAAGGTGCTCTTGAGCAAGGCACTGAACCCCCCCCAACTGCTCAGGGCGCCTGTTCAGCATTCACAGCCCACTCATTAGCCCTTTCTGCATAACAATGTTCATTAATATAAAAATGTTACACACTAAAGCTGTCTTTCCACACCAAACTCCATTGAAAAATCTGGCATTTTAATGATCATTTAACATTTAATACAACCCCTCTACATGACTTCAGTCCTGTAGAAATGTTATAGGGTTTGAATGAAACCCTACTCTCAACTTCTCATAACACTTCACTTTAAACAGACAATAACTGGAAACATTTAAAAGTGTACAGGAGTTGGTATATTATATATATACTATATTAACTAAACTTACCAGGGTTTAACTGACCTGGCTGACTGACTGACTGACTGACTGATTAACTATAGCCATTAATGTTTTTACTAGCCTGTCCATGGCTTGTGCTACTTACTGATGAATATGGAAATGTTAAGTTGCACAATTTTTCATTGGTATTCGCCATTATAGATGGAAAACTTTTTTAATCCCATTGGTGAATTGCAAATTTAGCTACTCAATGATGAACTTAGGGGACAACACTATGAAAAAAGATTTTATTAAAATATGTATGTCAAACTTCAGCAGAAGACAGCTGATGAAAGTATTTTCAAACAAGTTCATAGAGACGTACATGTATGTTTGCTGATGAATGGGATTCACCATAACCAGAATCAGCTATAATAGTCAAGTGTGTGAGCACAAACAGGGAATATGACTTTGTTTTTTGTGTTGCTCTCAGTGTACTTGAACAGAAGAAGACATAGACCTAAAAACAGGGAAACAAAGACAAAAAAAGCTTTGCCAGAACACACCCACTGTCTGTTCTTTTAACAGTACCAACTTGTCCTCAATGTGACTTTTGTTTGACAGCTTTGGGGCCCTATCTTGCAACTGGCGGAGTGCGGCGCAAAGCCTGATGCAAGTGTCTTTTAAATAGCAAATGCACCTGCGCCCATCTGTGCGCCCATGGGCGTGCTGGTCTTACAGGGAGGTGTGTTCAGGTGAATTCTTAGCGTTGTTGTGGTTGTGTATATTTTGTTGTGTATATTTCTGTTCCCTGTTGTGTATATTTCTGTGGTGTATAGTTCTGTTGGTTCCCTGTTGTGTATATTTCTGTTCCCTGTTGTGTATATTTCTGTGGTGTATAGTTCTGTTGGTTCCCTGTTGTGTATATTTCTGTTGTGGTTGTTTATATTTCTGTTTCCTGTTTTATTTTGATAGTCTGTTTCTCCCCCTTGTCTTGTCTAGTTTTACTTCCTGTGTTTTCCCACCTTTTTTAATTACTCTGCCCACTCCTAATGTGTTTCACCTGTTCCCCAGCCCTAGTGTCACCTGTTCCTCATTTTCTCATTTTCCCAGTGTATTTAGTCTCTGTGTTCCCTTTGTCTCTTGTCAGATCGTTTTGTGTTTGTTTCTGTGTAGTGTTTTCATGTGTCAGTTTCAGTCGGGTTCCATGCTGCCTTGTTGTCCTTGGATTTTTCTTTCTTCTCAAGCTACTGTTTTTGGATTACCTTTGTTTTTTTGGATTTCCTGCTCTCTGGTCCGCTACATTTTGGTATTAGTTTTTGCCTGCTGCACTCAGGACTCCTTTTGTTGGTGTGTACTTTGTTTTTTGTGAAAATAAATCCTTCAGCTCAAACCACTCTCGCCTGCTCCCTGCTTTTGGGTCCTCAAATTCTCTGAGACGTAACTTTGAGGCAGCGGGAAGTGATCGTGCCATTGTCCGACAAAAACCTGGTCTAAGATCAATAATGCAGCATTTCATTGTTATTTTAACAATGAAATGTTTAGCTATTCCTCTGTCTCCTTTAGTGATAATGATACATGTAGTTTATTCGCTGCTCTGGAGGCAAGGCTTAGTGAGTTTGAGGCCCGGCTCCGGAACATGGAATCAAAATCTTTTGCTTCCGTAGCTAGCCAGCGCCCCGTAGCTGGTGCGGGCCAACCTACTGTAGCTTCTGTTAGCAATCCCCCGGCAGGCCCCGAGCAGGAGGGCAAGTGGGTGACTGTCTGAGGGAAGCGTAGCACTAGCTCTAGACTGGGGAGTGCACATGACGGCGGTCACTCTAAACTGGATCATCTTCGCCTTTCTAACAGTTTCTCCCCACTCAGTGATACACCTGCTGAGAAGCCAACTCTGGTTATTGGGAGCTCTATACTGCGAAATGTGAGGTTGACAGCTCCAGCGGCTGCGGTCTTTTGCGTCCCTGGGGCCAGAGTGGGCAATGTGGATCCTATCTAAAGCTGCTTTATCATATCTTGAAGAGCTCATAATACCTTATTGTCCCACTACAGCACTGCACTCCCAGAATGCAGAGTTACTTGTGGTTCCTAGAGTCTCTAAAAGTAGAATGGGAGCCAGAGCCTTCAGCTACCAGGCTCCTCTCCTGTGGAACCAGCTCCCAGTCTGGGAGGCAGACACCGTCAACACATTTAAGAGTAAACTTAAAACTCTCCTCTTTGATAAAGCTTATAGTTAGGGAGTGAGGAGTTGCAGCATTCACCTAGACCGGTGGGGGAGGGTGTATATATATGTACAGACACAGCACCCATTCTCTTCTCTGCTTCACTTCATAGTTGTCAAATGAATCTACCATATAACCATGATATGGTTATATGATATAATCAAAGTAGAGGAAGGCAGGCCAGTACAGTCCGATCCGGCAGGGGAGAGTTCTAGCCTGACCAGGCTCCTCTCCTTAACCTGTCTCTCACCTGTGACTTCCTTTGACATACTGAGTTTCTCTCTTCTCTCTCTATCCATCTGTGTGCATCCTTGTCCCAGAAATGCTTGTTACTAACTTAGCTCTGGGGAGCTGATTCCCTGGGGTCCTTATGGGTTTCTTTTGCCCAGCATGTTTCCTTGGATTAGGGTGGCACCTAAATCATGGTTGCAGCTGTCCCAGTGGTCCTGCTCTGCACCCTGCTACGCTCTGCAGTGCTCTGCTACGTCCTGCTGTGCCCTGCCACGTCCTGCTACGCCATGCAGTGCCCTGCTAGGCCATTAAGTACTACAACTACTATTTCAGCGCCCTGCTTCGTCCTGCTGCATCCCACTGCGCCCTGCTACGTCCTGTAAGGCCCTGCCTTGCTTTGCTGTGCCCTGCTACATCCTGTAACGCCCTGCAGTGCCCTGCTGTGCCATGAACTACTACAACTACTATTTCTGGTCATTGTTCCATTATCTTTATTGTGACTATTATTGCCATTGTTCATCACACCCCCAACCGGCACCGTCAGACACTGCCTACCAAGAGCCTGGGTCCGAGGTTTCTCCCTAAAAGGAAGTTTTTCTAACCACCTGAGGTTTCTTCCTAAAAGGAGTTTTTCCTCGCCACTGTCGCATTAATTGCTTGCTCTTGGGTGAATTACTGGAATTGTTGGGTCTTTGTATATTTATAGTGTGGTCGAGACCTACTCTATCTGTAACGAGCCTGAGCTCAAAGAACATCGTCGCTGGAGTTACTGCAAGTATTCAGGAGAACGGAGGGAAAAACTCAGCAAAAGTTGCCGCTGCTGCAGTTACTGCTAAAAAGGCAAAGAAAAGAAGGTCTGACGCTGAAAAAGCGGCGACTACAAAGGCTGCAGATGCAGATTGAGGGGATAGACGGAGCCACCGAGGAGATGCAACTTTCAAATCTTGCTAGCTTTTCAACATTCCCACTCTGCCTTTACCAGTGAACTCAGGCAAGTTCTGCACTTATAGGGAGCGTATTTTTTCTATTATTTCTAGGCAGATTTAAGGAAGTTTATTCACCAGAGATCAGAGATAATGACATCACCTGAACACAAATTTGTTTTTCATGTCTGTGTGTTCAGATTTGACCGAGTAATGACTCTGAGAAGAAGTGTGTTTTTGACGCAAGTGGGGGCACAAGGGCGCTAAGGGTTTTAAAGAAAATAAAGCAATATAGATGTAAACTGAGCAGCTGGTGTCTAGAGTCGAGAGTGCATCCATACCTTTTTTTCTTCTTTCTTTAGCCACAGCGGGGATATTTTGCCCAAAACTTTTTTTTCATAAATCCCCAAGAGTCCAAGGAAATGGAATATCCAAACCATTATATCCAAAACGAGCTGTTCGCCTCACAATCTTGAAGTGTCTGGCCGAATCGCAACGGAAAAACGCTAAGCATGTTTTTCATTTCCGCACTTGTATCGCAGATCGCTTCTCACCCAACACTTTTACCAGCTCGATGTGGCTTCACTGTATTCTCTAAGGTCTAAAGGCCCGGACACACATAGCCAACGGCCAAACGTTGGCAAAAAAGGCAGTTGGGCTGATCTGTCTCCCCAAATTGGTCAAAAAAGTGCCTCGGAACACACCAAAGTGACGAAACGTAATAAGTCTCCATAACAGCAGGTGGCGCTAATCTATGTCACCCAAAAATGAAAACCAGCAGCTGATTGGACGAACGCGTCACATGGGTGTTGTTTCTCCGGAAATTCAAAGACAGACTGTCAGTCATGGCGGCTTGTTCAGAATACGATCTCATATTGTACTAAAATTGTTCACCGAAACGTGTTTCTGGAAAAACATTTTAAGTGAGAAATAGGCCGTGCAGTTGCTGAATCTGTCTTCATTTCAGATCGACAAAGGTCAGTTTAAAAGATTTTCGTCAGATTTTGAGAGACTCTAGTCACGCTAATCCCGCTCCCCGTTTCCGGATTAGCACTCCACCAATCAGATGGGTCATTTGAGTCCAACTGCCGGCAGTGCCCGCCCCACCGATTATACATGTCAAATAGGCCAAAATGAAGGACGACGGCCCCTTGGACAGACAATGGCACAGAACACACCGAACATACTCGAGTCACTGACCTCGCCACACTGTCCAATGGCCGATTATCGGCTTGGTGTTTGTCAGCGCCTTAAGGTTTCCATAGATACCTTGTTTGAGCCAATATGTTCAGTTTAGCCTTTGATAGCCCTATGGGAAACTGATGATCTCTCTGACGCGATGTCAGGCCCACGTGCGGCTGATCGACATTTGCTCAGACCAGTTAGACTCCCGTGTTACAGGACCCTAATATCCTTATAGCCAATGAGCAGACGAGTCAATAGACACCAAACTTGACACTGAATTTTTAACCCTGTGATGGCTGTAGCTGTGTCAAAGCAAAACAGGGCCTCCAATAAGCATATCACACCCTGTGCAATTTATAATTACTCATTTCTATATATTTATGTAAATAGTTATTTAAGGTTTGTGTGATTGATATGGGTGTGTTTGTGTAATTGAGAAGTGTTTTATTTTGTACTTTATTGGATTTTTTTTCTTAAATGGCCATTTTTGAGTCTTTTGGCTTCTGGGTTTTTTCTGTTGTAAGCTGAGACATGTGGCTATGGCCTTGTGTTGTCTGTATCTCACCAGATGTGTTTACTGCAGTGTATTTTAATCATTTTACAGATGTATGACTTGGACGGAAATAAAAAAAACAACTCCATTCTAGCCTCTCTAACTCTGTGTCAGTAAGACCTAGAATCACCCTGACACGTAATAAAACGTGAGTGTTACCTTTCCAATGACGTCAGGCTCACCCCAGAGTGTCAAAGTATATGGGAGCTGTACCACTTTTACCTTAAGAGGTTAAAGTACCTTAATCGCCTCCATGAGTGTGTTGCAACTGCTGCTGCTGTTGCTAATCGGGCTGAATCCCTTTTTATCAGCTAAAAAATAGATATAGTAGAGTTGTTTTATGGTCACTCCACTCCACTGCTTAAGTCGACAGCTGCATTATATTTTGTGTTGACGACTGCTGTAGTTTGTAAATGACTGTCATGTTAGTCCCGTTAAGTAAAACATACTTTAACCCTTGTGTTGTCTTCCTGTCAACCATGCAACGTTTTGTTTTTCTGGGTCAAATTTTAAAATTCAAACTTATTTTCAACATTTTGGTCGACTTTTCGACACTTTTGTCGTTTTTGCTGATGTTTTAGTCACTTTTCCCGATGTTTTTGAAGATTTTTCCGACATTTTTGTCACCTTTTTCAACATTCTTTTATGAATTTATTTTCAAATGCTATAAAATTGAATAAAACACCCAAATTCAATGAAAGTAGTGAACTGATCATTTATTTTACTTATGAAGAGCGTTGTAGGGAACCATCCATGTTATTTTATTTGACAATTCGGTTGAAAGAAATCCAAATTTCTGATATAGATACTTTTTGAAAATGGGTCAAATTTGACCCGAGGACAACAGGATGGTTAAACAAACTTTTTGGGACTTAGTTCTTAATTCAAACATTTACTTGGTGCATTATAAAACATGTGTAAGAGTTGCTTCTTACTTGTAGAATTTACAGCAGAAGTTCTCTGAGAATCTCTTTGGTAACACTTTACTTGACAGTACCGACATAATCGTGACATGACACTGTCTTAACTGGTGTCATGATAGCCAGTCTTATCCTTCATGATATCTTAATGACAAATAAAAATGGTACCACTTTACTTGAGGTCAAAATATTTATTTGTTACATTGTCATAATAGTGTCATAACAACAAGTCTTATCCACGATATCTTAATGACAAATAAAAATGGTACCACTTTACTTGAGGTCTAAGAATCTATCCATTACACTGTCATAATAGTGTCATGACAGCCAGTTTTGTGAAATATCCTGTCACACATCTATTTGACCAAGTGCTAGAATTGGTCTCTAACCTTGCACATCTAATTATAATAATCATTATGTCAACATGTCATGAATACAAAAAGAGGTTGATTTTCTTTTATGTCAAGTTGTTATGACAAAGACATCCTCTGGTAATGTAATCCTGGTTAATGTCAAGTTGTCATTACAAAGACATCCCAAACAAATTTAATGTCAACTTGTCATGACCAAGACAACTTCTGGTAATGTCACTTTGATTAATGTCAAGTTGTCATAATCAAGACAACCCAAACAATGTCAACTTGTCATAAACGTTTATGACTTGTTTATAAGGTTTATGACACATTCATGAAAGTGTCATGTCATAGTTATGACAGTGTCATGTCATGATTATGCCGGTACTGTCAAGTAAAGTGTTACCATCTCTTTTAAATCCAAGATGAACTGGTATTGAAACAGAAATTTCCCTAACCTGATTGATACCTAATTTGAATCGAAATCGATTCGGGCAATCATTGGCGATACCCAGTTCTAGTATTAAACCTAACTGAATGTAATGTGTTTTCGAGCCAGAGGACAAAACCAGAGTTACTTCAAACCAGGGATGCACCGAATCCAGGATTCAACTTCGGATTCGGCTGAATATTGGGCTTTTTGACGGGGTTCGGTTTCCACCGAACCTAACCCTACGCTTGCACTACGCTCGCTACACTGGTCAACGTAATGACGGCGCCGTTGATTACGGGAAGGTGTTTACGTAGGTGGAGCGTTCAATGCAGTAGGCTGTGAGAAAGTGAAAATGGAAATCAGAAAAAGTGTAGTTTGGCAGTACTTTCAATCAAAAGAAGGCCATTTAAGTCCAGCTACATGTTCAATTGGCAATGCCGATTTGTCTTGTGGTGGCGAGGACCCTAAACTATACACAACATCACCGCTGTTACAACATTTGGTATGAAACATCTGAAAGAATACGAGTTGTGCATTAAGGAATCTACAGACAGCAGCTAAAATGCAGCAACTTCAGGTACAGCAAAGGAAGGACAGTCACTGTTTACTTCATTAATGTGTTTACTGTGTTCATGGACTGAGGATGGGACGAGGATTCGGTATTTGGTTTCGGATTCGGCAGAATCTTAACCAGTGGATTCGGTATTCGGCCGAACCCCAAAAATCTGGATTTGATGCATCCCTACTTCAAACACCAGATGAAAGTGGACACAGTTGAGTCCTTACTTTTACTGCTTAAAGCAAGGGTCTCAAACTCGCGGCCTGGGGGCCAATTGAGGCCCATGGGCTGATATTTTGTGGCCCCCCTACTTGACATCAAAGTTTAGTGTCAGTGCGGCCCGCGCGTTGTTCTGAAACGCACCTTTTTGCTAAGTCGTTGCGTGTGCCGCGCTTTTATTTTATTTGTTTGGCACTTATGGGCTACCATAGCTAGTCTCGTGACTGCGGCATTTGTTGTCAACGGTTGTCAAGCTAGCCAACCGTGAAGTACCTGGGGAAATATCAACGTTAGTCACTTGGTTGAAACGTGTTCCGGAGTGACGGAAAATATCTGCCATCACCCAGTTCCAGTCATGTCTCTCTCAAAACGTGCCGTGAAGAGAAAGGTTGGCGACGAGCTCAGGCAATTTCAGTGAAAGTGGGAGACGGAATATTTTTTCTATCGAGCACAGGGGCACCCCTACATGTCTCATATGCACAGAGAAAGTTGCGGTGTACAAGGAATATGACATCAGACGTGATTACTCAACTAGACATGCTGAGGAGTATACAACATACCAGGGAGATGAGAGAAAGAACCGGGTCGCCAATCTTAAAAAATGTCTATTGAGGCAACAAGATTTATTTAAGAAAGCAAACAAAGAATACTTTTGTTGAATACTTGACGCGGCCCAGCCTGACCCACACTCTGCCTCGAGCGGCCCCCAGGTAAATTGAGTTTGAGACCCCTGGCTTAAAGTATATTTTACTGATAATACTTTCACTTGAGCAGGATCATTTTGAATGCAAGACTTTTACTTGTACTGGAGTATTTTCTACTTTTGTTGTGTTGGTGTTTTCTCACTGACCGCTTGTTACGCCCCAGTCTAGGGGTGCCTAGGACGCAACACAAAAAGGCCCCATCTTCCCCGTCTCCCAAGTAGCCACAAACAATTAGGAGGTTAGGTATCAACAAACTTATTTATTTTACAGAGAACGAAACAATATATACATAACATATGTTTGTTTAAGGCTTCAGGGTGGCCTACCACCAAAATAACAAACAAAATAATTCTGACTGGGAGATAAGACTAACCTAACAAACAAAAGGGCAAAACAAATTACAAAAGACTTATCTCCCTAACTAACAAAAACAGGAGAAAACAAGATTGGAGGTCCACCCTTACTAAACAAACCAAAAACAATATCTAATCTAAAGCAACGTTACACAAAGCAAAAGTGTGGCCGGTTGGGAGATGAGGAGGACGAGGATACGAGATATGCAGCGGCAGCAAACTGAAACGAAAGTCCTAATGTAGGACGTTTTTGAGGTTTTTAAACTCTCTGTATTTTGTGAATGGGAGCCTTTAAAGAAACATGACAAATACAGCTGTCCCACAATCATGATTATCTTGGTCAGAATCATCTCTGCACATTATATTATCTTACCAAAATAGGAGGAATGTTTTCCAACAGTATTAACGTGTGCTGTAAGTAGGGGTCCTCTGCTCCTAGACACTGTATTGTACTGAATTGAGTTTAGCCAATAAAAAGGTGACCGGCCTGCGGCGATGACAGTTAAGTTTAGACACCAAAACCATTGGTAAGAAAGATCATGAAAAAAGATGGTGGTTTGGATTAAAACACTCCTTGGACACAAACTCCTGTTTCCTGGGTGAATGTCTTGTGTTATCTCCTTAACTACTTCCGGGACATGAACTCTGCTCCCCGGCTTGAAAGCCCTGAGTTTTAGGAACCAAACATCCCCCCCGACCTCCTCCCTATGAGGATCTTCACACTCTTATACAGCAGCAGTCAATGTGCTGCTGATAGTAATAAATACGTGGAATACATACAGATTACAGTGCTTTACTTTTCACAGCTCTATGTACAAATGCTTCATGAGAACAGCCTGGATTGTTATTGTTCTGAATATTGAATACAGTGAAAGTAAAGAGTGTGAATACTTCCTCCAACTCTGTATATATATACTCTGCCACGTACAGAAACACTGTGACTGGCTGGGTGTGTCCCTCTGACTTATTAGCCCCAAAACATTAGTATGAAGTTAGCATGAAGCTTCACACTTTGTGTGTGTGTGTGTGTGTGTGTGTGTGTGTGTGTGTGTGTGTGTGTGTGTGTGTGTGTATAAATAGTCTGGCCTTGGATTTTGTCTCTACATTTAGAAATCTTCTGGATCAGTGAGATAATCTAGGAACATTTGAAAACACATGTCTGACTTATGTTTTATTAATTATTATGGTTTATTGACTTACATATCCGTTTAGCTTAGGTTGTACTGATTTAAGGGATATGAAGATACTCCAAGAAATGACATCACAATAAGTTAAAATACCAATGTAGGCACTGAAGGATTATCTCTATTACTGAGTTCAAAGGGTTCATTTCCAAGTGACTATATCAATGCTCCACCTGGTGGTCACACACAGAACTGCATATCCACTCCTGGCACCAACCTGCAATATAAACTAAACATTATGGCTCCAACCTTTTACAAGTAATATTTTCATGATTGTCTCTAATAACTAGAAGTAGTATTTCTGCACTGTGGTTTCAGGTACTTTTAGTACTTGGATTTTATTTTCTATTTGGACATTTTTGAAGAGAAGATCATCACCACTCATGTCTGGTAGGTGGATGTTGTTACCTTTGGACAGAGCTGACAGACAATATTCACTAAACTAAAATGGAAAAGATGTCAGAGTATTTGAATGTTTTCTGTATGTCATTTTGTGTTATTTACTAGATTAAAAGTCCAATAACTGATTATGTTTTTCTCCAGCTCAGAGAGTCAGTTTCCTTCTAATGTTAAAACTCAAATGTGAACCGTTTCCTAACTCTTCAGATAATAAACAAGTGAGAGTGAGTCTGTCAGCAGAGAGCTGTTTCTGTCTGCAGAACAAACTGAAAGAGAATCAATGATAGAGATTATAGATGAGCTGTAGTGAGATCATGATGGAGGGAGGCCTCACAGCTTCTTGGAGCAAAGGAAAGGAAATATGTCGGTATGCTGCGCGTCATTCCAGTTGTTTCCTTTAGAGAAAGAGGTTCCAGAGAGTTTTAATGTCTAACTTTTTATCTTTCAGACTGCAAAATATGACCACCTACTATAAGTTTAGAGGTCATTGTTGCATCATCATGTTTATTTAAAAGACAAGATGTTTCATATGTTGTTGTTTTTTACCATTATAGTTCATCTCAAGACAGTTCTCATTTCCACCGAAGTTGTTAGGCCGAACTTTAATACTGTTTGTGACAAAACCTGCATGAAGAAAAGTGTGTTTGCCTATTACACTTTCTTTCATCTTCAAATTGTATCTCAGGGTGGGGGGGTACCACTAGTTGATGCTGTGTTGGCAAGGTGTTAACAATCACAAATTGTTGTAAACATATAAATACTGCGGTGAACCCGTGCGTAATGCTGCATGATGGCACTGCTGGCCCTGCAGGAGGACTACGCTAATGGAAGAATCAGGAGAAAAAAAGACTTCAGGGACCATGACGATGACTGGCTAATATGCCAATTTAGATTCCCTAAAGCTGAGCTCTTGGATCTATGTACTGAATTGGGTCCAGTAGAGAGGGCAACGCACCGGAACCGTGCCATCCCGGTCCAAATACAGGTCCTCGCAACTCTGGGGGAAACCGGCTGTTTCATATCAAAGCTGTCCCCGAGTGCCGTAATGCCTGCCGTTTTGGACGTATTATTAATACATGTAGTTATAGATCAGGGTTCCATACACTGTGCAAGAACAGGCCAAAATTATGATTCAATTTGCAGCAATTCCTGAACGTCTGAGAAGTTTTTAGCTTTTTCTCCGCCAGTCATCATGATTCGGTGTAACAACTGCCAGTGTCATTCATATACTGATCAGCATTCACAAGGTGCTTTGCATTGACTATTTATGGTTAAAAATGGGCGGGATAAGAGGCTGATCCACGTACGCACACTTGTAGGTAATCTATGATTTATAAAGGGAACATTACTTACAGGTGTGCGTACGCACAGTTTTATAAATCTGACTTTTTTTTGGCATACGCCATTTTGGGCTTTTGGGCGTACGTACACTTATAGTAAGGATCCTACGCACAGTTTTATAAATGAGACCCCTGGCCCGTCTGTTTTCACCGCTCACTTGGTTAATGAAGGTTCTGAGGAATACATGTTCCTCTTCTGAGTGGACTGAAGCCAGATTCCCACCATCAGACTTGCAGAAGTTCTAATGGAGACAATATAATAGGTTAAAAACATTTAAGAAAAAAACATAAACCTAGTCATAATTTTAACAGATGCAATCTCATGACATCTAATTTATATACTGACATACCTTTGGACAATGCAGGACTTTTACTGTAACAAAGTATTAATACTTTTAGAGACTGTCCTCCCCCAAAAAACAGTCCCATAAGTTGTTTGTTCAATCAGCAATTAGGACTCATATTTAGGTTTATAGTGCCGGTGCCCTCTAATAGCCATAGTAGTTATGACAGCAGCAAGCAGGAAGTAAAGTGATTTATTTTTTGCTCCTGTCATAACTACTACGGCCACTAGAGGACACCGCCACTAGAAATCTAAATATAGGTCAGGACAGTCTTGATAAAACTGCTGTACCTCTGCATCGATCCAACTCTTTCCCTGGAAGTTGAAGCTGAAACAGCGAGAGCCGAACTGAGTCCATCCAGGAGGGCAGGAACCTTCAACACAATGTTGGAAAAAAGAGAAAGTTAGATTCTTGTTACGTAGCAGTTTGTATTTTTTGTTGTGTGTGTGTGTGTGTGCCTCCTCCCTCTCTTCTCCAGCTAGTTGGTCATTGCTTGTGCTCACTCAGCTCCCTGGATAAAGGAGGGAGGAGACCTTCATTGTGCCGGCCGGCAGCAGACTGCACTGAGTGAAGCATGTGAAGTTGATCGACCGCTGCCTGTCTGTAGCAAGCTCGCTTTTGTTTTTTAAAGGACTGTTCATTTTTTGTTTAAGGGGCTACCCAGGGCTTAATTTCACCTGGAACACGCCGGAACATGTTCTGGCACCTCCGACGTTGGATCCGGAACCTTTTTTATTGGATCCGGCACCTCCTGTGTCACCAAGAAAAATGAATCGCCTAAATGAAATCTATCTTGTTAGTCTTTATTCCCCATTGAAGTTCCACAAAAATCTTGTGTTTGCATTTTCGATGCGTTTTGAGGTGAATTTAAGACGGAGTGGGGAGAGGGACGGAGGGAGGGGAGACAGAGGGGGGAGCGGGACGGACGGAGAGGAGGCACTTCAACAGCGCGGCACTTCAAGTGACACAAGCGCTTGTGCTGGTTGAGATTGCTGTTATAGCCTCATTTCACTCAGGGGAAAAATGTCAAAAAGACAACAAAGTTTGCTTAACTTTTTCAAATACGCTGGCCAGTCGGATCCCAAACAAGCAAAAATCGTTTCTGCCGATCAAGAATGTGGAGACCACGGTGGGTTTTTTGGTTAATTTAATAGTCCGATGGATAATTGCTGCTTGTGAAAACGATTGTTGCAGTGTATTTTTTTTTTTTTACATTTCGCACTGATGCAGTGCATGTTCTGAAATAAAAAGAAACATTGCCCTGATGTAGGCCTACACACAGCGTTGTTTAGGTTTTTTTAGTCAGAGAAGCTACGTAGGCAGTGTATTTTCTTTTTTTGTTCCGTTACCTCCAACCCCGTTTTGAGTCGCCGGATCCACCCCCCCTCTACGCTCCGGGACCTCCCACTTTACAAATTAAGCACTGGGGCTACCGGAGGAGTTTTGGGATCTTTAGTCAAAATAGACTTCGCCAGCAATACATTTTTCTATGACCTTCTAAAATGATTGGGAAAAGAGGCATGACCCTCCCCAACAATTTATTGATGCCTTCTGTACTGGTTTGCACTTGGCAAAGATGTGCAGATACCCACTGTTTTTTACAATCATGACATACATGACTTAACCTCTTTTTTATCCGTCCTCTTCTTTCAGAAGCTGCAGTAAAATGTTCTCCATTGACGCCGACCCGTCGTCCAATATAATCCACTGCTTGCCTCTTTGTCTATATATTAAAACTGGTATCCCATATTCGGGATTCAGTATGCAGTCCTGGAACCATTCTTTTTCGATTGTTTGTCTCTCAAAAAATGACGCAAACAGTTCAAAGGCAAAATCCATATCCAAGACACCACATGGCTTGTCTTCATAGAGTACCAGCAACCACTCCAACACTCCTCGTAATTTTGGCGCGTCAATACTATCTATAAAAAAATCTATTTCTTTAATGTTTCCTCACCCAACAGGGTCTGGAGTGAAACTTAGGTTTTTGTGCTTCCAGCTAGCGGTCCGTATTTTCATCCTCCGCTCGCTGTGATCCATTTTATGAATCTTCACAGGAGCTTAAATAGCTCGTTGTTCACAATAGGCCTACCTGTGATCTTGGGGGTAGGGCCAGGTCTGGTGCATCATGGTGGTGGGGGATGTTGCGATTTTTGTTGGGTCAGACCCATCTGCTAGAGATGGGGGGCCGAGACTGAGAGCTACATGGAAAAATATGCACCAAACCAGCCACTTTGAAATTTTGCTTCAACAAAGAATAAAAAGACATGACCCTCCCCTATTTTCCTCCGGTGGTCCATTCCATAAATACCGAACGGTCCCTAACTTCTGTGAGGCAGTGTTGCATGTCTTCGGTTTGCATTATTAATAAATTATATAGATAATTTTTGCTACAAGCTCCTCCCATCCTTCCTTCAGAAACCTAACATAATTTTTTTCTCCCTAATCCCTATCAGGACGTAATATATCTTTCCACGTGATGCAATCAGTCAAGAGCAGATGTACGGGAAGTTAACATCTGGGCGTACAGCCAGGAATGGCGAGGTCAATGGCCTTATGTGGTACCTAATGTTAAACCTCACTGCATATCACACTGTATATAACACCACTTATTTTTTCATATGTATATAGTGTCTCAACTGTGTGCTTATTTTATTTCATGTTGTGAAAGCATCTGGTGAAAATGTCATTCCAATAACCCCATCGGAAATATATTTACTGGGAAAAATGTTGACGCGTTCAATACTCCCCGCTGTATATGTTGGCACTGGGAAAGTAGTTGCTTTTAATCTCATTGTACATGTGTATAGTGACAATAAAAGGCATTCTATTCTATTCTATCCTCCCAAATGTATAAATGACTGGGGCGGCCTCTAGCTCACCCAGTAACAGTACAGTAACCCCACTAATGTTTCAGCTTACAGTTTGCACTCAGCCTACATTAAAACTAGTAACATTATTTAATAACTGTCTCATAATCTTACAGGTTGCGAAACCACTACATGTACAACACGAGTTGTTTTTTAAATTAATAGTTGCATAGTTTTTACTTACAGATGGAGCCGACAGTCCGATGGACAAACAGAGCAACAAAGCAAACTGAAAGCCTGATGCCATCTGTGGAGAGACGTTAAACAAAGTCAACATACTGCAGACAAGGACATAAATGGAGACAATTAATGACTGTGATCAGTGAGGTATTTATCAAATTATAGTATCCAGCTAGTTATAAGTGCATTATATAATATAAATATGGTTTGATATTAAATAGATTCATTCATTTAAAATGTCTAAATATTAAATACACTAAGTGTTCTCAAAATATAAAATGTCCTCTTGATGAATACAGGATTATATTAAATGTGATAATAAATTGAAATATAATTACCTTTGCTGAGGTGATGATTGGCTGACACAGAACAACAAGCTGATGACTGTCACTGATAGAAAATGTCCAGTCTTTATAGTTTATCAAAGCGTATTGAAAGTGCTGCAAGATCCTTCAAGTTACGCCCACACTTACATAGTTACATAATACTTCTTCCAGTAAGAGGTGGAACATTCGGGTATTTCCTTTTTTTCACTGTATACTTCTACTCCACTAAATGTCAGAGGTAAATATTGTACATTTTACTGAACTACGTGACACTCAAAGTTACTTTTTACATAAAAAAACGCTGATATGAAGCTGTACTATCACTACTAATTTACCCAGTAGTATAATTAAAATGCTCCTACCTGATACAAAAAAACATGATCACTTATGATGAGTGATTTAATCATGCAGCTCTTCTCAACTTTCCAAATGTTATCGGACTGAATGGGTTAAATTCTGATAGTGAAATGAGCCGTGTCTCCACTTCCTCCCGTTGTACAAAGTGAAGCCAAAATCTTCCGGATGCATTATTATGGATATTATATTTATATATTTCATTTATATATTATATATTTTGAGGGTGGCAATAGCTAAGTCTGTAGGGAATTGGGTTGGCACCAAGGTTATAATCGTTAACAAAAATTAACGAAATAACGAAAAATAGGTGGGAAAAAACATTGTCGTTAACTGAAATAAAAATAAAAAACGGGGCATTCCAAAAAAAAACGATAACTAACTAAAACTGTAATGTATGTTTGCAAAACTGACTAAAAGTAAATGTCCTTTTTTGTCTTTGTCCATGCTTTCATAGAGTAAATAACGTTATATCTTTCAGAGTTGACATTTGCGACCATAGATCTCTTTTATACAGTCTATGCTGTAGACATTTATAGTTTCCGACTGGGAACCCAGAAATTCTGACATTCAATGTCAAATTAAACACAACATAGTCCGTGCCCCTCGCCTGGCATCATGGCGTTATTATAATATATACTTTATTATAATATTGGCAAAAGAGAAAGAGAGTTAATAATGAAAGAGAAAGCAAATAATGATCATATTACAGGAATACAGTTAGGGACTGTTTGTTTTTTATTTCTTTTTTATTTAAGGGGCTACCGGAGGAGTTTTGGGATCTTTAGTCAAAATAGAGTTGACCCTCCCTTCGCCAGCAATACATTTTTCTATGACCCTCCAAAATGATTGGGAAAAGAGGCATGACCCTCCCCAACAATCTATTGATGCCTTCTGTACTGGTTTGCGCTTGGCAAAGATGTACAGATAGCCACTGTTTTTTTTTACAATCATGTACATGACTTTGCTTTCTCATCTTACACATCACACTCCACCAAGATGGTGGCCATTTCAGTAGATTTACTCACTAACATTGTTGTGGAAACAATTTTGGAGCGTCAATATTTAAAAATCTATTTCTTTAATGTTTCCTCACCCGACAGGGCCTGGAGTGAAAGTCTTAGGTTTTTGTGCTTCCAGCTAGCGGTCCGTATATTTCTTGTTAAACAGATGGTTTGTTTTATACACATGTCTAATATTTATTTTGTGACCTTGCCTGAACCTGAGTGTTCACGATACCTTAATAAACTAAGGTTGTTCGCTGTCTTCCCCCGTATCAGTAGATCAATGACCCAACACGGTGGCGGCCATGGGCGTAAATCTGATCTAACAGGACAATAAACAAAAAATTTCTGAAGAGCAATTTTTGAAGGGGACACAAATAATACAGCCACAATTATACTCGTAGAGGACATGTGTACACAAGCCACAAAAATACCTTAAAACATAATGACTTATTTTGAAAAAGTGTCCCCATATAAAAGAAATACAATACTTTTGTACAGTTGTTAAATTAGCTGATCATAATGTAAATTAGTGAGCCACTAGTAAAGCTCATCAAATATGAATTAGGTTCATAGGTTCACCACGCGGTCATATTATAATTATAAAAATGATCTTGCGTCCTCCGCATAAATATTAGGTTTGGTCTGGGACAGAGGATATATATTTAACTGCAGCAAACCCACTGATCAGCTACTTAACATCATATTGAGCAAAACACAACCTGTAGATCTCCAATATTAACCCTGACAGTTCACACACATAACGCCGTGGTAACATTAGTTGTAGTGGGTGCATTTCTATCCAACAAGCTATTAAAAAAGCTAGGTAATGTTACATTATATTACACTAATATAGCAAACTTTTTGTCATGACTAATTCATTAATTACTCAGCATCATTTCCATTTGAGAAAAGAACAACGTCATCCGATGTTTAATGTGAATAAAATAGCCTTGAACCCATTGACATGAACCGCCTACTTACTAGCTACATTCCTGTCACTACCCGATGTGACTGTGAGTCGAGTGCAGATCCTAACGTACAGCAGGCAGTGGACCAAACCACTGTGAGGCAAGGGAGGGGGGACTCAAAATGTTCCTAAACTTAAAAAGCATTTTTTTGGGGTTTGTATTGTTTTACTACTTACACAGATATTTTAAGTATACATCATTATGTTATTAACAATACACAGCATTGTTTTAATGATATTTCTAGGGCGGGACAACCCTTAGAAGGGGGGGTCCTGACCCCCCCCAACCCCCCTGGGATTTACGCCCTTGGTGGCCACATACTGCTTATGTGGAAATACATATCTGATTAAATCAATATTGTTAGGCTGAGTAATCCGCAATTAATCAACCTGTTATTAATGACCAACTGCTCGATCTATGAGCTGAGATTTAGTTGGAGACGACAGTCTGATGCTGCTAAACTGTTAGCAGCCTTCCAATAAAGCTAACGTTAGCTATCCATCAGTAGTAACTGTCACCAGCATCATTTACCACACTGACTGACAATATTCACGTATCTTATGAGCCTCATATATCAGTGTGAAAGTCTCCATTAACCCGCAACACAACAGCTTTTCAGCATTTTCCTGTTTCTCTCTCTCCCTCTTCCCTCTCATTGGGAGCCTTGGCGATGCCGGTCCGGTCTATAGCCTGAAGCCAAAGCCCATCTATCAGGATCTATTTTAGGACATGGCAAGAGGACAAATCGAAGACCAGGGTTTTTGGATGTATTGTTGGTGCAACAGACTACTCAGCAACTTTACGGCATAGTTATTAATTTCAGCGATTTACATTTCCTCTGTTGTTTAAGCTGTTGTTGTCTATGGGGAATGCAGGATTGTTTTCCCCCAGAAAGGGGCGTGGTAAAGAGACCTTCCCTGGATGACGTATTGCTGGCCTAACGTTTTTTGTTGGGTCAGACCCATCTGCTAGCGATGGGGGGCCGAGACTGAGAGCTACATGGAAAAATGTGCACCAAACAAGCCACTTTGAAATGTTGCTGTTTTCATGAATACAAAAGTTGGGTGACCCCCCCCCCGACTAAAAAAATGTTGAAAAACTGACTGCCTTTGCCCTGCTGTCAATTGAGAATGGATTTCCAAGGACTTTGATATCATCAAGGACTTCACCTCATTAGGTAGGCTAGTACTAGTTCTTATTTAGTTTTGCTTAAATAAATGAACAATTTGCATTTGAACAGTTAAATATTGCCTAAATTAGATGCATTAAATACCTGAATAAATAAGTTAGCATAATAATCACGTGGCAGTTTAAAGTAATCTTGTTTATTCACCAAATAACAAAGTATCTGTTTTGGAGGGGGCCCAAAACAACGCAGCAGGTGTAATCTTTCCATTTAATATGGCTCTGCCTCCAGGTAAAGTTCAGGGTGCACAGACTGTGTGTGTGTGTGTGTGTGTGTGTCTGTCTGTGTGTGTGTGTCTGTGTGTGTGTGTGTGTGCGTGTGTGTGTATATATGTATGTATGTGTGCGCGTGCGTGTGTGTGTGTGTGTGTGTGTGTGTGTGTGTGTGTGTGTGTGTAAAGAGTCTGGCCTTGGATTTTGTCTCTACATTTAGAAATCTCCTGAATCAATGTTTTTGTGAGTTAATCTAGGAACATTTGAAAACACATTTCCGACTTTTGTTTTATTAATTATGGTTTATTGACTTAATATCATTTTAGCTTAGGTTGTACTGATTTAAGAGATATGAAACATTTGAAGATACTCCAAGAAATGACATCACAATAAGTTAAAATACCAATGTAGGCACTGAAGGATTATCTCTATTACTGAGTTCAAAGGGTTCATTTCCCATCGACTCTCCGCACAGTTCACAAAGATACCAAGTAGATTTAACATCACAATTCTTTATTGAAATTAATGAGACAATGAGACACAATTCTTCACAATAAAAGTGTACTGTTGGACACATTGTACATGTTAGCATAGCATTGACCCTTTTGTCAGTCTGTTTCCCATTTGTCAGGGTCATATTTGGACGCTGTTGGACATTTTGTACATGTCTGCATAGCATTGACCCTTTTGTCAGACTGTTTCCCAAATGGCAGGGACATTTCTGGACTCGGGTGGATAAAATGTCCAGAAATATAGGTGACTACTCCCCACGCAGGATTTAGCTTGCGGTGCAGTCAGGGGTTTCGGTGGCATAAAGTGACCCTAAAAGCCTGCGTGATGTATGACAAGTGGCCACCACATTGTCACCGTGTTCATTTTCTGTTTGTCCCTTTACACGCCCATTCATTTTGGCTGACATACAGGAAAATTTCCCTACAAAATAAAAGTATCTGTAAATGAAGGGAATTATGTCAATAAACTGGAATAATGTGAAACATCTGGGAAGGAATTGTTGCGTTTCATGGACGGTAGCTTATCATTGATCTTAAATAATGGCAGAATGGAAGCTAATATAAAAACAGAACGGCTGTGCAATTAATACAATTATGATCGCCATTTTGATTTTGGCTCGCAATCACGAATACTATGAATTCGAGAAAACAGATTATTTTGCAAATTACATTTTGCAATTAACTAAAAAAAGTATAAAGGGAAATGTTACATTTCAAGGTGTTTTCACTGTTGATTTATTTAACAGTTTCAAACATCTTTCTGAGCAAGCTTAAAGGCGAGGTTAGTTATTATTTCCAATATACACTTTTAATATATTGTTTGAAATGGTCTTTACTCCCCGACAGCATAAATAACTTATGGGCTCTGAAAAAGGTGTGAAAAAGATCTGTCATCTGTAGCTGCTGTAATCTTGTAAAACGGCCACCAATCAATCCTTGCGGTGCGCTTGGAAATACCCAATGAAATGTCTCTTTGACCCGCTGCGCGTACTCTTCCCCTGTCGTGAACGAGCCTGAGCTTGAAGAACGTTGTCGCCGGACTTACTGCAAGTCTACAGGAGAACGAAGGACAAAACTCAGCAAAAGTTGCTGCTGCCGCAGTTATTTACAACTGCCCAACCACCTGCGAAAATTATTAACATATGCAGATGATAACAAGCTGTTCCTTTATCAGAATTGCAGCTCTGTTTCAATCATCTTTCCAGTTAAACACATCAAACAATACCACTGACACGCCACGCTGACACCGTTTGCTCTCCACCTGTACCTGTGGCTGTTGATTACTGTAAGCATTTCCTGTGTCAATGCTCCACCCAGTGGTCACACACAGAACTGCATTATGGCTCCAACATGTATTTTGATGCTGATATTTTTGTACCTTTTACAAGTAATATTGTGATGGTTGGGGTCCGGCTGGCTGTGAGTTTCTGTTTTGTTTTCCACTGGTTATTTCTGTTATGCTCTCCTGTCAGTCTCTCTGTTGGCCCTGCCTCTCTGTGTCTCTGTTTTTCCCTCCTCCCCTCCTGCCTGCGCCAGCCAGCTGATTACACACACCTGTTCGTCATCCCACCATTACCTCTCCAGCCGTACACACCTGCCAGTCATCAGCTACAATCAAGCACAGTATTTAAACCCCAGATCCACTCACCATCTTCGCTTGATCGTTGTTTCTGCAACCTCGGTGATACAAGCTCCAAGCTCTTCAGAAATCCTGTATATTTCCCTGTGTCTGTTCCCTTGTCTAACTCTCTGTGTTTTTTTCCATTCTCTGCAGTTATTACATCCATCATTCTGTCTCCAGTCAGCTGGCCTCACCAACCGGTCCCCTCCTCGCGGCGTCCTGCTCCACTCTGCCTCCACGCCTGCTTCCAGTCTTCCCCTCGTCTGCTCCTCGGCTTCCCTGCTTCCAGTGCCCCTTCCTCAGCTTCCTCGCCCTCGGTCGCCCCGCTCCCCTGCTCGTCGCTCCCTGCTCCACTCTGCCTCCATGCCTGCTTCCAGCCTTCCCCTCTGCTGCTCCTTGGCACGCCTGCTTCCAGTGCCCCTTCCTCAGCTTCCTCGCCCTCGGTTTCCCCTGAGTCCCCTCTCCTTTACCCTTTCCTTTATTTTTCAAATAAACATTTTTGTTGAACCTTAGTCCTGCGTTTGGGTCTGTCCTGTCACACGTTGTAACAAATATTTTCATGATTGTCTCTAATAACTAGAAGTAGTATTTCTGTACTGTGGTTTCAGGTACTTTTAGTTCCACCGTGTGTCAGGATACCTCGATACAGACCTACATGAAGTTACACTTGTTTTGGGTTTGATTTTGTTTTTCTCTCATACATTCCTTAAAAAGTCAAAATAAACTTTATTATCCTGTATGAGTAAATTCATGTGATCTTACATGTTTCCTCAAAAGAAAAAGAAATACAACACATTCAAATAAACTTTATTATCTTATTACCTAACCTATTCATCAATGTCTTCATTTATAATTTGGATTAGTATCTTTACTTTGTTTTTATTGTAATTATTTAATAAAATGAATAAAATATTCACAAATATAGAATTATTTGTCCCTTTAGAGAAAACAAGAGTCAGTAAGTCAGGATCAGACACTGTTTGTGACAATATGTCTTTTATTTTTGAATGCTTATTGATTATAAAGTGAAGGAAAACAGATGAATAAAGAACCCATTTGGACTTTTATTTTCCATTTTCGTCACCACTCATGTCTGGTAGGTGGATGTTGTTACCTTTGGACAGAGCTGACAGACAATATTCAGTAAACTAAAATGGAAAAGATGTCAGAGTATTTGAATGTTTTCTGTATTTCATTTTGTGTTATTTACTAGATTAAAAGTCCAATAACTGATTATGTTTTTCTCCAGCTCAGAGAGTCAGTTTCCTTCTAATGTTAAAACTCAAATGTGAACCGTTTCCTAACTCTTCAGATAATAAACAAGTGAGAGTGAGTCTGTCAGCAGAGAGCTGTTTCTGTCTGCAGAACAAACTGAAAGAGAATCAATGATAGAGATTATAGATGAGCTGTAGTGAGATCATGATGGAGGGAGGCCTCACAGGTTCTTGGAGCACAGGAAAGGATATACTGTTTGACACGGCCTGTCGTTCAACTTATCTGTAGAGAGAGTTTCCAGAGTTTTAATGTCTAACATTTTATCTTTTTGAGACTGCAACATACGACAACCTGCTATAATATAAGTTTAGAGATCATTTTTGGATCATCATGTTTATTTAGAAGACAAGATGATTTATATGTTGTTGTTTTTTACCCAGATAGTTCATCTCAAGACAGTGCTCCACTCCACCCAAGTTGTTAGGCTCCCCCGCAGCCCACTGTTTGTAGTCGAATATGGATCCATCAGACCACATCCACACGCCCTCCTGGAGGAGAGAGATTGGTTTGAAGTCAAAGTGAAAACAAAAGTTTTTGTTGTTGTAATACTTATTTCAGCCACAGGAGGATCCTCTTCATTTTTTACTGTTTTTATTTTTTTTATTTTATTTGTAGTAATATTTGTTTTTCTGTTCTTTTGTTCTAAATAAAGTTTAATTTTCCCAACAGCTCAAGACGAGCGACATCACTTCCTGTGATGATAAAAGTCTCACCTTCACCGAGTCAAAGCCTCCGATCCAGGAAATTCTGTTTGCACCGGACACTCTCCTAATGAAGTCTCTGAGGAAAAAATATTCCTCCTCTGAGTGGACAGAAGCCAGATTTCCACCGGCGGACAAGCAGAAGATCTAATGGATACAATTCAATCAATTTAAAATATTTAGAAACAAACAAACCCCACATTATTATTAACAACTTTATGTATATACCACCTCTTAAAACAAGAGTTTACAAAAGTCAAAAGCAAGGTATTCACAGATGCGATCTCAGGGCAGTATTACAGTCACAGGGGACATTTTTATAAATTTGTTCAAGCAGCAATCAGAGGAGCATCTCGCTGCAGTCTGCGGGAAGGCGGGGCTTGACATCAAGACCCGCCCACATCCAAGTCAGTCATTTTATTTTTTTTTATTTTTTTTTTACCTACGTCGTCTCCCCATACACTCGAACGGACCAAGACGGTAGCAAAGCTGATATCCTCTTGTTTCACATTAGATGACAGAAACTGATGTAAGCTAAACACAAACGACATTTGATGCAACAACAGTGAACTGTAATTGGGCCCGTGTACTTTTTCGTTCATTTGATTTCCGACTTTGAAACGAAAAGAGTGGTTCGGAAATAACGTAAGACTGCTCCGGTGAAAGCCTTGTTTTTATGAGCTTCTGGGGCTAGCTGCTAGCTAGCTCAGAAGCTACATCTGATGGCAGGCTGGTTGCTAATTAGCCAATGCTAAAAAGTATGGAAGTAGCCTACTAGTTTCCCCTGCTTTCTATCAATATTCCTCAGTATTTGTCTTTTGGTGTAGTTTGCTAACATGCTCGTAGACATGTAAATTAACTGTTTGCGTGCTAGCTAAGTCAACGGTCAACACCTTTTATATTGTAACGTGAAAGCTCAGGCTGCGTTAGCTTCAGCTAAACCACAGCCGCAACTTGCACTGCCCCGTTAAAATGCAACTTCAACCCTCGGATATAACGGTAATCACGTAGCGATTTTACTGTATCTAAACATCTGTATGTGTGTTCGACCTTTTGAAATACTTAGATCAGGTGTGTTACTGTGCAGGTAATATCCGAGGAGCATCTCGCATGATTGTGAGTTCTACTGAACCAGACTGAGAGACCATTTAAAGACTCAGGAACCCTTTGCAGGTGTTTTGGATTAATTAGCTGATTAGAGTGGGACACTTTGAGCCTACAATATTGAACCTTTTCACAATATTCAAATTTTCTGAGGGTTTTTATAAACTGTAAGCCATAGTCATCAAAATGATAACAAATACAGGCTTGAAATATCTCGCTTTGCATGTAATAAGTCTATATAATTAGTTTTACCTTTTAAGTTGAATTACTGAAAAAATGAACTTTTGCACAATATTCTAATTTTTCGAGTTTCACCTGTATGCTTCTGGTTCACCTGTTAATTGTTAAAGCAAAATCGCCCCTTTGTACATTTGGTTGTGACTGAATTCTTGCTGTTAATATGAAAGTCCATAACGAAACAACACACCATTCTACTTTTGAGGGCTAAATTAAATTAAAATAGCTCGTTTTCCGTTTGAACACATTGTCATCAATATTAACAAGGTTTAAAATGACCCATTTTTCAAATTTGGATATCATTTCAAAATCAGAAATCAGTAGTAACTACATGAAAACTTCACTGTTGCATGAAATATCGTTTGTGTTTAGCCTACATCATCAGTTTCTATCTAATGTGAATCAAGAGGCTATATCAGCTTCGCTACCAGGCTGTCTTTTTTTTTTTTTTTTTTGTCTTCAAAAAACTTTATTATTCAAGTACAGATCCATAAACACAGTGAAAACATTAAATGCATACATACATACACGAAAAAGGGGCGCATTAAATTTACATTAAAGAGGTTGTAAGGCATTGTAAATGTTCAGAGTCCGGATGGCTTTCTTATTTGTCAGTCCTTTTTTAAAGTTTTAAAATATAATTTCATGTCATTTTTAAATTGGTGACTAGCCTATTCGGTTTTCTTTCAGATCATTTACATTTATAGATATAACATTTTCAAATAAAATTAAAAGATTCAAAATAAAAAACATGGCATTTATCCAAATAATTTTCTTCATAGTAAAAAATGCTACCAGGCTGTCTTGGTCCGTTCGAGCATATGGGGAATGACATAAGCAAAAACAAAATGCCTGACTTGGATGTGGGCGGGGCTTGATGTCAAGCCCCGCCTTCCCGCAGACTGCAGCGAGATATACTTGAGCAATCAGGACTCATATTTACGTTTCAAGTGGTCGCACCCTCTAGTGGCTGTAGTAGTATGACGGGAGAAAAGCTGGAAGTAAGGTAACTTACTTTTATTTTCAAACGGGACATGAACCCCGGTCTCCTCGGTGAAAGTCCCTCCCCCCAACCTGCCTCATTACGAGGACATTTGGCGCTCTTTTACTTCCTCACCTTACTTCCTGCTTTGCTCCTGACATAACTACTACAACCACTAGAAGACACCACCTCTAGAAATCTAAATATAGGTCAGGACAGTATGGAACTAAAAGTTAAATAAAGATAAATGCACACACTACATTCACATATGCACACACAGGATTCATACATGCACACACATGATTCATAAATACACACACAGGATACACAAATGCGCACAAAATTCACAAATACACACACAAAATTTAAAAAGCACAGAAGATTCACAAATGCATACAAAATTCATAAATGCACACACAATTCAGAAATGCAAACAACATTTACAAATGCACAGGACAAGATTCATAAATGTTTTTCTGATGCACACACAAATATATCTTGATTTACAAACTGCTTGCGGTCTGTGAACTTCACTGCATTTGACTTTCACTTTTTTTAAACAGGGAATGATCTACAACCAATCAGATATCTCCCTTGTTTTAGCCAATCACAAGAACGCACCCCACGTGGGGGATTGTTAATTTATAAGCCAATCACATGAACGCGTTCACACAGCGCTATATGAATGTGGGTGGAGTCATCCATTCTCGTAGTAATTCACGTTACGTAATGTTTTGCTCAACTTTAGGAGCTCCACACAGTCTGACGAGAAAGCGGCAAACTCCACCCAGTGAAAGTCACCGTTTCTCGGTTATTGGACGACCGGGGCTCGGGGCTCCGCGGAGCTCCGGAGCTGGCTGGCTGCCAGCTGCCGGCATAACTTTCGTATATTTACAGTTTGAATTTCGTCATGCCACTAATAGAACATCTACCCCAAGGTCTTATAAAGCTAACTATGGTGTCCAATTTCAATTTAATGCATTTTTGTGAACATTAGGGGTCTCCTTAGGAGGAGCTGCTAGCTAGGGTATGTGTCTCATTTAATCCTATGGGAAAGATCGTTGCTACACTTTCGGCATAATCTTCGTATATTTACAGTTTGAATTTCGTCATGCCACTTATAGAACATCTACCCCAAGGTCTTATAAAGCTACCTATGTTGTCCGATTTGAATTTAATGCTTTTTGTGAACATTAGGGGTTTCGTTTCAGAGGTCTAAGAGGAGGCTAGCTAGCTCTCATTGATAGAGCTCCATCCAGCCGCAGGCTTTATCAATGAGACTTGCGGACAAGAGGCGTTTATTTCCATGATCGTTTGTTTAAATAACTCAACACACATATCCATTATGAGATTAACTGGAACCTGCAGTAAGAGATTGCGGGCGTAACAAGCTCGCTGTCCGCGCTCTCACTCACACACAGCGGCCATTTAGCAGGAAGAGAGGAGCTGCAGGCCCTGGAGCTCTGTCAGGGCAGCGGCGTTTGGTAGTCCATTAACCCAAAAAACGGTGACTTTGCGCGGGTATGGAGTGTCGTGGGCTGCCAGCCGTGACGGAGCTCCATATACCTCCCAGCAGGCCGGGCGGCGAGGCAGCAACACAGGCAGCACCGGCCGCTGAACTCCCGACACACAGTCGGACAAAATTTGCAATTAGCCATCATTTTTCGTAAAATGGCCCATATTTTACCTCTACATAGTTGATTTCTCGCCTAAAATGTTGTCAGAAGTGAAATTAATGATGAATAAGATGAAAATTGTTAAAAATGTCCCGTTGTTGGTTGTTGCTTCGTCTGCAAGTTCCGAGTTGGCAGTGGGCGTGACTTATAAGTTCGACCAATGACTCCTACACCACATTCATATAGCGCTGTGTGAACGCGTTCATGTGATTGGCTTATAAGTAAACAATCCCCCATGTGGGGTGCGTTCTTGTGATTGGCTAAAACAAGGGAGATATCTGATTGGTTGCAGAACATTCCCTGTTTAAAAAAAGGCATTTGTGTGTCGAGCCAAGTCAGGGCAGTCTCAAAATTCACACACAAATGCAGTGAAGTTCACAGACTGCAAGCAGTTTGTAAATCAAGATATATTTGTGTGTGCATCAGAAATACATTTCTGAATCTTGTCCTGTGCATTTCTGAATCTTGTGTGCATTTGTAAATGTTGTTTGTATTTCTGAATTTTGTGTGCATTTATGAATTTTGTGTGCATTTATGAATTTTGTATGCATTTGTGAATCTTCTGTGCTTTTTACATTTTGTGTGCATTTGTGTATCCTGTGTGTGTATTTATGAATCATGTGTGTGCATGTAGGAATCCTGTGTGTGCATATGTGAATGTAGTGTGTGCATTTATCTTTATTGAGACTCTTTTAGCTCCATAGAACAGTCCTGATAAAACTGCTGTACCTCTGCATCAGTCCAACTCTTTCCCTGGATGTTGAAACTGAAACAGCGAGAGCCAAACTGAGTCCAACCAGGAGGGCAGGGACCTTCAAGACAATGTTGGAAAAATTAGTTAGATTCTTGTTACATAGCAGTTTGTTTTTGTTGTGTGTGTGTGTGCCTCCTCCCTCTCTTCTCCAGCTAGTTGGTTATTGCTTGTGCTCACTCAGCTCCCTGGATAAAGGAGGGAGGAGCACCCACGATTTACTCATCTTTTCCTTTGTTATTCCGGCCTCCAGCTTCAACATGGAGAAGAGAGGAAGGAGGCGCACACACACAACAAACAATACAAACCCTTACGTAAAATTATATGAACAAACACGCCAAATACAATCAGAGCAACGAGTCAGAGATACTGTACTGACCTGGGCAGGAGGATTTAGTTTCTTCACAACACTGTAATCACAAAAAGACATTCTTTTTAGCATTTACACGAGCAGTCTAATTAAAAGACTACTCAACTCAACTTTATATAGCACCTTTGATACAAACATTCAGCCCAACGTGCTTCACAGAGCAAACCTATCTAATGTTTCAGCTTACAGTTTGCACTCAGCCTACATTAAGACTATAAGTAACATTATTTAATCACTCATAGTCTCATATTTAGTCTCATAATCTTACAGGTTGGGAAACCACTGCATTATCCTTCATGTGCAACACATTGAGTTGTTTTTATTAAACTAGTTGCATAGTTTTTACTTACAGATGCAGCCAACAGTCCGATGGACAAACAGAGCAACAAAGCAAACAGAAAGCCTGATGCCATCTGTGGAGAGACGTTAAACAAAGTCAACATACTGCAGACAAGGACATAAATGCAGACAATTAATGACTGTGATCAGTGAGACATTTATCAAATTAAAGTATCCTGCTATTAAAAAGTGAATTATATAATATAGATATGATTTAATATTAAATATATTAACTAATATTTAAAATGTCTAAATATAAAATACACTTACGTTTTCTCAAAATATAAAATGGCCTCTTGATTAATACAGGATTAGTTATTATTTACAATAAATAATAATTTATAATAGCTGAAATATAATTACCTTTGCTGAGGTGATGATTGGCTGACACAGAACAACAAGCTGATGACTGTCACTAAAGGAAGATGTTTGCTCTTTATATAGTTTATCAAAACGCCTCAAGTGAGTCTGTCTCCCGCCTGCAAGTGACGCCCCTCTCTTCCAGTCCTCAGTGAGACCCTTATCAAGCACCATGGTATCTGAAATATTGAAACCTGATGACATGTTTGAATCACTTATTGACATTGTGGTGCTTATGACAAGGAACAAGGAACAAGGAAACTTAAACTTAAACACACAAACTACAGTCTACATGCCAATATACTTTTTATGGCCCTACATTTATGTGATACTTAAAATAGGGTGACCAGATTTCCCGGAACTAAAACCGGGACACTTTGCACGTGACCGTAGTGCTCGTGCACGCACATGGTTTTTAAGGTAACCATGTGCCAGCCCAGGTCAGACATAGACACAGACAGATTAGACACAAGTTTGCCAACAGCACACATAGGCCTACTGCTCACAACATAATGGGGTATCTCAGTTAATATTCATGAATTTTCTTGGTATGTACATACATATCTAAGAAATAATATTAAAAGACATTGAGTGAGCTTTGTGTGGGACCAACTTTATTTTTCAGAATTAAAGTATTCTTTTGGAAAATGCACCCACTGAACTTGTGAAAAACTTTGTGAAAAGGTATTTTTCATTGCATGGTACTAAACAAATTATTTGGAACTGCTGCCACAGGCTCGAACTAAAGTTATGGTAACACTACATGAATTATGAATTCATGCATGAATTAACTCATCATTTGTGCATTACTTCATTCCTTTTTATCTTATGAATCATCATGAATTGACACGAGTTCATAGCCTCTCATTCATGACCTCATGCATGAACAACACATCTACTAAAGCATTAGGTAAGTTTGGTACATTATTATGCACAAGTTGTGTTCAAATCAGAATTTGCGCAGTGATGATCACATTTTCTTGCAGAAAAATAAATAATCATGATTAATAAATCATAATTCATAATGATGTGCCCACATACCTAAAGCTTTAGTTGTGTTCATGTATGGTAACGAGTGACAGACTATGAGCACGTCAATTTCTGATGAGTCATGGGATATTAAGGAATGCAGTAACACATAAATCATTAATTACATAATGCATAATAATACATAGCCTACATCAATTAATTCATGCATGAATTCATGTACCCTTACCGTAAAGTGTTCCCAGTGTTATTCTAACCAACAACACACACACACACACACACACACACACACACACACACACACACACACACACACACACACACAAATGTAATCTCATTTGATAGAGCAGATAGCGTCCCTATTGGAAACATTCATTCCGTATATTTGTTAGAGGAGTGAATTTGCTCAAGAATCAATTTGTTGGCTGAAACATATTTTGTACATATCTGTACATACTGTCAAGATGTCTCTGCTTTGCTCGTTTATGATCGCCAAACACTTTTCAACATTCGAATATCTGCTGATATATTGTCTGAAAGACATGATTTGGGAGACTGCTGGACCTCGAGGCTTCCTCCTTTGCTGTCGGATATACCTGAGTACCTGCACCATTCACCTGTTGTTCTTCCCCGTAACACGCTACAGGCAACGGGGAAAGCGTGGAGGTGTGCTGGCCAGATTCAAGGCTTTACATTCTTGCTGCCGGGCGCTTGCTGGGGATGAGAGACCGCTGGCTCCGTCCCCTTGTCCCTGGATCACGGGTTATTTCCGAGGCCCACCTGCTGACGGCACCATCTTCTCCCTTGTGGGCTCGGATCCGCTGAGGTGGGGTGGGCACAAGCCCTACCTGCTACGCAAAGACTTCGAAAGAGTCATACATGCATTTATTACATCCCGCTTAGACTACTGTAACTCTTTGTATGTTGGATTAGATCAGTCATCCCTTCGTCGGTTACAGTTGGTCCAGAACGCAGCAGCTCGACTTTTAACCGGGACTAAAAAGCACAACCACATTACACCGGGTTTGGCCACGCTCCACTGGTTTCCTGTTTGTTTCAGGATTGAATTTAAAATTGTATTAATTGTCTTCAAGATCTTAAATGGGTTGTCCCCTTCTTATTTATCAGAGCTTTTACATGTCCACACACCTGTCAAAGCACAGAGGTCTAGGAATAGTCTACCTATTCATATAAGAACAGCTCGGACCATTGAAACGTTCAAGTCCTTGCTTAAGACCCATTACTATGCATTGGCTTTCAATTCAAGTTGAGCTTTGATATCTTGACCTTTTTCTACTGTTGGTTATTTTGTATTGTATATTGTGTATTGTCTGTGTGTATTATCTCTTTGATTTTTGGAGCTTGTTAAGCACTTTGGTCAACTGTGGTTGTTTTTAAACGTGCTATATAAATAAAATTGAACTGAAGTGAACTGAACAAACAATCATTTTAATGTAGTTTATCAAAGTGGAGTCACTTTGATAAACTACATTAAAATGCTTTTACTTGATACAGAAAAATGTAATATTCTATAATATAATACTCTGAAAGAGGCCATTCTGCATAATGGGTACTTTTACTTTTGATGTACTTTTGATTTGAAGAATATTTTCCTAATACTTTTACTTGAGCAACATTTTAAACAGGTTTTGGTTTTGTACCACAATCATTTAAAGTTGCTGTGCTAAAACCTCTGCTTAAAAAACACTCTTGATCCAGAGGTCTTAGCCAACTTTAGATCTATATTTAATCTCCCCCTTCTTTCTAAAATCCTTGAGAAGGTAGTCGCTTATCAGTTGTGTTACCTTCTACATAACAATAGTTTGTTTGAGGATTTTCAGTCAGGATTAAGAGAGCATCATAGCACACAGACGGCACTGGTTATTGCAGGACTTGTCTCTGTACTTGTCTTATGAGATCTTATGCTGCGTTCTATTATCTCTCTGTCGGAGTTCTGACGAGAAACACAGGACGTTGCCTAGCGACACGCACCAACACGCCCAACACTTTCCCACTCGGCCGAACTCAGAGGACACCGAGCAAGAATTTCGATACGGAATCCAAGATGGCTGCGCCCTGTGTGACTTGTAAGTATGAATTGTTTTCATTGTTTTTGGACCGCTTTGGTTGTTTAAATGACGATTTCAATCACTCGTATTACTGCAATACCTTACTGCGTCCGTATCACTGCCTGTGGGTGTGGGAATCGGTCTTGTTGTGAGTGCAATAGTGAAGGAAGACTTGTTTCAAACGGGTGTTGCTAAATGTGGCTAGCGTTGCTAACAGAAGATAAACTAAAACATGAAATAAAGTGAAAATTTTAGAAGTTCAAATGGCTGCGTTTTGATAAGGTGGGGTAATAGTCATAATCATAATCAAAAAATGTAATGTAAGTGCTAGAAGCTTGTAGGATTGTCTTGCACCTAATTTACTTTAACCTGATAGTTATATGTAGCCTACATAAACAAACTACAGTTTTACTAGAAAAGTGCTTTATGTGGATGAAATCTCAATGTTGCACTGTGTGTTGAACTGGTATTTGACTTTGCAGTATGATAAAGTGTGATAGAATGATAACTGTGTATTTAAGCATACTGCCCAAAAGATAAAGAGATAATATACAGTGTTTCATTTTTAGTGTTTATTGATGGGGACATGGAGCTGTACTGGGACCAGGAGAGGACCTGTCCCTTTCCTGGGCCCTTGTTTCAACAACAAGCCAACCCAGCGGCTGGTTACTACTTGGACCAGGGGCTCATGACCTCGGTTGACTTGATGTGCAGACCTAAGCTCATTTTTACAATTCATTGTCTGTCTGGTTTTATTTTCTAAAAAAGCTTGTAAAACATCAACCCTGTTGTTCACAGTCAATCTACAAACATTTTCAGGAAAAATTGGGCTGTCAGAATATTTGTGTTGCATTGATGTCACTTGAATGTGAAATAAGTTATGGGACCATAAAGACAAATGAAAAAATAAAACGGAAATTGAATCACTCAGATATTTATTGAAATCGCACACAAAAGAATAAAAGCTAAGCATATTTCCTCTTTAAAACAGTTGTCTCATGTCTTTGGAGTCTAGGAGCTCAGAAATGAACATTATAACTTATACAGAACTAAAACTATTTACATCTTTCCAAAACAGTCCAGGCGTTTTTGCCCTCATGACATTTATTGATGCCAAGCCTCAAAACAGTTCCTGTCTGCAATAACACAGAGGGCCTCATCACATGCTTTGCATTTCCAGGGGGTGGCCTGTTTGACCTGCCTTGTCTGCCTGCAGTTCACACATGATCTTCTACCATATAAGGCCCTCTTGCTGGTCTCTGTTTGCTCAGACGTTGGTACAGGTACATGATCACTGTTGCTGAGTGGGGGGGGCATCAACTGTGACACCACAGAGCTGGGCTGTCAGCTCCTCCAGAAAAGCCCTGTGGGTCATGGGCTGTTGCTGCTTCTCTGCACAAACGTCCTTGTGAAGCAAGTAGCTGTTGGTGGCAGCAATGTCCAGAAAATGAAAAAAACAATGTCCTGTACCATCTCATTGTTTTGTGGTGAACTGAGGATATAGATATATTCCATTCCATATACCTCCCATATTCCTGTTGTATTCTGTGACAGGGGTCGGGCATGGAATGGATTTGGTGGTCCAGCCTCCATCCTGAGTTTTTACCCTTCTCTGAACTGTGCTGCCAGAGAATGCCAGGTGAATTGTGGAGCAGACAGAGACTTCCCGAGTGTCCATCCACTTGACAAAAACTAGAGGGCCGTCACGGATCCACCTGATGGTGCCCCTCAGATCCTTTTTCTCTATGGCATTTGTGGTCGTGCGGGTGGGGGGGGGGTGGGGGGGCATCCTCGTCTGTTGTCCCTGTAGGTGCCGCATGCTCCAAAGTTCATACTGTACAGATCCTTGAATAACATCATAAACATTGTAGCCACTGCCTAGGTGTGGTTTGTTTATGACGGACATATGCCAGTCCTTCACCAGAAGCAAACACAGACTTCCCTGTGTATACAACAAAGTCCAAAGTGTACCCAATGCTGCTGTCTGCCAGTACAAACATTTTTGAAGCCCCACTTGGTTGGCTTCGCCTTCATGTATTGTGTCATGCCTGTGTGGGCCTTTGTTGCCACCGTCCTCTCGTTCACTGAAAGGTTCTGCCGTGGGTGGTAAAATGCTCTGCATGACTGTCTGATGTCATCTAAAAGGGGCTTCAGTCGAAACAGCCGGTCATAAGCTGGTGTCCCTTTCTTCCTGTCGTTTTGGACATCTTCATCAGGGTCACTCATGTGAATGTTCCAGGAAATGACCTGATACCTGTCACGTGCCAGCACTGAGTGGGGAAATTGTATTTTTCCTCCAGTAGTCCCGGATATTTGTAAGTCTCACCAGTGCAAAAAAGAAAGTGAGTCCTAAATATTTGAAAAGTTCTTGAACAGTGAGGTTTGTCCAAGAATATGTTTTGCCACTGGCAATGTTTTTTGCAGGGTGTGTGTTTGTGTTATTGCACAAAGTGTTTGCTACATTGTCACTGATAAAAAGTTTGAAAATGTCCGGTGGTGTGTAAATGGATGAGGTGCTAAGCTGATTTCCTGGCTTTCTTGCTGGGATGAACCTTTTGGGCACTGGAGAGATGTCTGGCTGTCTCTCAGTGTTCCATGATAGGGTTAGGGCTGCTGGCTGTGGTGATCTAGATCTAGATCTAGAGGATTAAAGGACAATTGCAGCGCAAAACAAACCTACGGGTTAATAACAGATGAGTACCCACTCTGTCGTTCTCTGGGACATGTTTTCATGCTAATTGATTGTGTTTGTAGCTTGAACGAAGCTAGCGCGGACCGCTGATTTGTGTAGTATTCTGGGCACAGGGAAAGTAAAAATAAATCGCTATTTTGTACCACTAAAAAGGCTCAAAATATCACTAAACTTCAACGGTAGCATAATAAGGTCCCTACATGTTAACTGAAGCATTGAGAACTTTGTAAGTGTACAGACAGTTTATTGAACGAAGAGCTGCGGGAGCTCAAAATAGCGATTTATTTTTACTTTCCCTGTGCCCCGAATACTAGCATTGTAAGCTAATCAGCGGTCCGCACTAGCTTCGTTCAAGCTACAAACACAATCAATTAGCATGAAAACATGTCCCGGAGAACGACAGAGTGGGTACACATCTGTTATTAACCCCTAGGTTTGTTTTTCGCTGGAATTGTCCTTTAAGGAGTGCATCTCTGTCGACCCCTCAAGCTGCCAGATCTGGATCTGGATCTGGATCTCGACCGCCTACTCCCTCGTCACCTTGACTGCATCCATCCATGACCCATTCCTAGCAGCTGCTGGGATGCTGCAGCAGAAGTTGAAGGACCCTCCTCATTAGAAGAATGGGAGCTTTCTTGTCTTGCTTGGGTGGGTGGGGTGGTGTCTTCTTCATAATCACCACTGTAAAACAAATAAATAAAGCAAAGTATTAGATCCTACATATCAGACCAATAAGTGTTTTTGTATTTTATTTCTCACACAACATGAGATAATGGCTGAGATTGCTTCTGTACCCCCAACCCCCCACAGCTAAAAAGTGATAAGTGTTGAAAGCCCTACCCCTACCACTACATCCTATGTGTGGTGTATCTCTAATGGCGTTTTTCCATTACATGGTACCTGCTCGACTCGCCTCGACTCGCCTTTTTTGGTTTTCCATTACGAAAAAAAATCCCTGGTACCTGGTAACTGGTACTTGTTTTAGTACCACCTCCGTCGAGGTTCCAAGCGAGCTGAGCCGATACCAAAAGGTGACGTGAAAGCGACAGACGGGGGTGTCCTGAACAAACCCGCCATTTTTAAATAGTTTATCCAGCTGTGTTTTTTTTTTTGCTGCCTACAGCTTCAATTGAAACTAAATGTGTCTTCTGGCTGTGGCAACAACAACACACCTTCGACATTCTGTGTGTGTCGCGCTAGGTCACAGCAGTTTCCTGCGGCGGCACTATGACTACCAGCCACGCTCGCCTCACGCATGAGGGGGAACTAAATCTGCAATGGAAAAAGGAGGACGGGGCACCGCGGCCGACTTGAGCAGGTACCATGTAATGGAAAAACGCCATAAGTAAACTCACTAAACCTCTGATAAAAAATTGCTGGGAGACAAGTTGAAATCCACAACTCTTACTACTCTGTAACAAACATTTCCAGTGCTGCATTTACATCCGAAATTCCATTTTTCTTTGTGTTTCTCCATATCTTCTCAAAACTACTTTGCCCTGGGTCTTTAGTCTCCATGTTATGACTGTGGTCATATTATTTCTTTGGTCTGCTGTGTGTGCTGTGTGCCCTGTGTTTTTTTCTCTTGTTCCAATTTCATATGCAAATAGGTGTGTGCCATAGCCGGGAGTTCATTGGTGGGAAGCTCTCATGCCCAGCTTCGTGATTGGCTGCAACTGAGGAAACCACCTGTTATAAGGAGTCAAGATGGCGGCCATCTGTGGGCAGCAGGCATTCCTCTTCCTCCTCATCTCCCAACCGGCCACACTATTGCGTTGTTTTGTGTTAGATTAGGTACTGTTTCTTTTGTTTAGTAAGGGTGGACCGCCAGGTGTGTTAATCTTGTTTTCTCCTGTTTTGTTAGTTAGGGAGGTAAGTCTTTTGTCATCTTTTTGCCCTTTTGTTTATTAGGTTAGTTTCTTATCTCCCAGTTAGAATTGTTTTGTTTGTTTGTTATTTTGGTGGTAGGCCACCCTGAAGCCTTCGTTCTCTGTAAAATAAATAAGTTTGCTGTTATCTAAACAAATTGTTTGTGGCTACTTGGGAGACGGGGAAGATGGGGCCTTTTCATGTTGCGTCCTAGGCACCCCTAGACTGGGGCGTAACACTCCACTATATTAGAGCTGTGGTTAATGCGCAATGACGCACACTCGCATGGATGACGGACCATGATTCCATTGGTTGACAAAACATCAACAAACGGCTAGCGGCAGAAATTACCGAAAAATGTATAAATTATGGACATCAAGTGGATAAATCTTGGATGTAAAAGTTTGGATTTATTGCTCAACGACCCCGAAAAAAGGCACAAGTTCCAGGCTGGATAGAAAACCTCCTGTAATGGCTACAGAGACAGCAAAGACACCAAAGACACCCCTGTGACGGATAGATCGTTGGCTTTTAGCTGCAAAAGACAGTAAGTTGCTATCTCTTATGGCTATGAAAACATGAATCAGAGGTGCCGTTTTGGGTCGTATACGATCCTTTAGGTCTCCGAGGGAAAGTATGCACAAGATAATCCACAATATGTATGCTCGAGCCAGGTATGGAAAGCAAAGATCCAGAAGCAGGCCTGGAAAGCAAAAGACCCACACCACACCAAATGGTTGTTCCCAAAGCTTCAAAGTTTATCACAGGAATCACCCAGCAGGCCAGCTGACAGTCTTGCCTGGGCCCAGGACAAGATAATCTTAGATGGGCCCCCCCGCGCCCAGATCTCTCCTTTTCCCTTGCTCTTCCTCTCTTCTGCTCTTCCTCTCCTGTTCCTCTCCTCTACTCTGCTCTTCTTTACCTCTCCTTTGCTCTTCCTCTCCTCTCTTCACATCTCTTTGCATTGACAGGCATTGACAATAATGGTTAACATTAACAAACTACACATAAGCTGTTGCCAAATACACTCTTCATATGTATTGGAATTCTGACACTAGCAGGAAATAAATGAATATTTACCATTGTATTTTAGGCTACTGCTGGTATGACATTAGATTTGAACTCCAAATGCCATGCGCCGAACTATCCTTGTGGCAAAATCATCTATGATGTCTTTAAAGTCCAGTTTCTTGGCAAGTTGACGCTCTATGGAGAGCATTGCCAAACCATTGAGCCTCTCCTGGGACATGTTAGAGCGCAAGTAATTTTTTATTATCTTCATTTTACTGAAGGCCTGCTCACCTCCAGCCACAGTCACAGGCAAGGACAGGAACATACACAGCAGGACACACAGGTCTCCATAAATGCTCTGTAGTCCCATTGTGTATATGGCATTAAGTAGGTCCAGAGGTCCAAGACCGTCTTCAAAAGTTGCACTATATATTTTCTTTAAGTGCTGAATTTGGTCTTCAAGTGACTCTGTGAGGTCATTCTTATATTTCTCAGAGAGCTTTGAGCATGATGCACTGATGCTGTCCTGTGGCATATCTCTGAATTTCCACAGGACGCAGAACTCGTCACATATCTGCTGCATTGATGAGAGCTGTACATGTAGTTGAGAGATTATGCTGTCCATTGCAACATGAAACACTATCTCTAAATAGGGTCTCTGGGCTTTGCTCCTCTGTCCCTTGCTTTTCTGACTCATCAAAGAAACGCTTCCTCTTCCTCTGTCTCATTTATAACTGGGATTTGATGCCCATGGATGTGGCAACAGCAGTTGCCTCTGTCAGAAAACTATCCCATGATGCACGCATGCAGGCAATCTCCTCCTCCAGTTCCTATATATTGACAGTTTGCACATCAAGTGAGATGGTTGAGGACTGGCTGATAAGGTTTCTATCCTCTATGCATTGTAACACTTTGATCCAAAATGTGAGGAGAAAAACTGCATTAAAGGACTGAAAGTATGTCTTTAGACCCTTTGCTACAGCTTTGGCTTCACTGGTAAGGTTACCTGTAGTGACAAAGGTGTCTAATGCCTAGATCACACTGGGCAAATGTTTTGCCACTGGGCGCACTGCCTCTATCCGTGCGCTCCATCGTGTGTCAGACAAGCTGTGCAGAGAACAACCCAAAACTCTTTGTAAGATTTCCCATCGGTGAGGGCTGCCACTGAATAGTTTGTACAGCTAATTGATGAAGCCAAAGAATATGTCTATTTCTGGGCAGGCCTGGGCTGCATCGACACCAACTAGGTTTAATGTGTGAGATGCACATGGTGAGTATGTGGCCAAGGGATTTTTATTCAGTATGCAAGCTTGCACTCCTCTCACTTTTCCTGCCATGTTAGCTCCATTTTTTTTAATTATTCCATAATTTAATGAGGGCCCAGTTCTGGGGGCCCCCCCCTACCCTGGGCCCGGGACAACAGACCCGTTTGTCTCCCCCGGCGGGCGTGTCACCCAGTATTTATACGTCTAAACAATCACTGATAAATGTATTACAATTAAGTTGACATTTGAAAGTATCAAACTACAGGACAGTGTCCCATGGGAATAATGAATTGAGCTCACATGATTTCTACCAATGATACATAAACGACCAATCACGTCCGGTACCTTCAAGGATAAGTGCATAACAACCGGAGTGTACTAATACAGCGTGTGTGTGTGTGTGTGTGTGTGTGTGTGTGTCTCCTTCAGTGTCACAGGCCTGTGAGTGAAGTGGAGGGGAGAGACAGAGAGAGAGAGAGAGACAGAGAGAGACAGAGAGAGAGAGAAACCTGCAAACATATATTCCATAACAATACTCATTATTGTACAGTACTGTTACCCTGAGGGCTGTGCTAACATTTTTCTTTTTTCTTTTCTTTTCTGATTCAGATATCAGCCAGGTGTTTCCAGAATTCAGAATGACAATCACGTTGTCATTGTACGCTTTCCTAACAGAAAGCATGAAACTGACCTGCTCAGACAGGGCCGCAAATTGAAGGGCACAAATGTTTACATCAATGAGCATCTAACCAAAACGAATGCAGATATTGCAAGAAAGGCAAAGTTCTTGAAGAAACAAGAGTTTATTCAAGCTACCTGGTCCTCCAACTGCAAGGTGTTTGTTAAACTGAATGGCCCACCAGAGCAGGCTAAAGTTATGTGTATCAGAAGCATTGAGCAGCTCGACAAGTTTGGAAGTACCTAGTTCAAATTCCTATCAGTTGGTTCATGTAGCTTTTATATTATTTTATTTTTCCATTGTTAAAGCGTTAGCTTTTTGTTATGTCTAACAATATGACTAGTTTTCATTGTTCTAGTTGTTCTGACAATGACCAAAGTATGCCTGATTTTGAACAGAACATTGATCCAGAAAATAACTTTTATCTTAACATAAATAACAACTATTACACAGAGCAACAGTTCAATAATAATACTAAAATTGATTACAGTATATCTATCATTAATTTTAACAGAAGTCTGTATTCAAACTTCCAGAATATAAAGGAATATTTAGGACAGTTCAAGAAACCCTTTAATATTATAGCCATTTCAGAAACATGGATTAATGCCGATAGGGGCATGGATTTTGAGTTACAGGGATATGAATTTAATTATGTGAATAGAGTAAACGGTTGTGGAGGGGGGGTGGCGCTTTTTGTTGATAAAGGGCTAATTTACAAGGTTGTTGAAAACATGACAGTAGTCATGGATGATATAATGGAGTGTATCTCAATTGAATTATGTATGGAAAAAATGAAGAATGTCATAGTAAGTTGTGTATATAGGAAACCAGGATCCAATGTTAAAATATTCACAGAAATAATGGAAAAAATGTTTAATAAAGTAAAGCATAAAGTCAACTATATATGTGGGGATTTCAACATTGACCTACTAAATCCCAACAAACACAAATCGACGGAAGAGTTTATTGAAACACTGCATAGTTTGAGTCTTTTTCCAACAATCACAAAACCTACCAGAATAACATGCAATGGTGCCACTCTGATAGATAATATTTTTACAAACAATATGGAAATCAACTCTTTAAGTGGAATATTAATTAATGACATAAATGATCACCTACCAATCTTCTGTATTGGGAAAAAGGAGTGCAATGAGACTATATTCAGGAGATTAAGGACTGAAGAAACCATTTCTGCATTTAGAAAGGAGTTAATAAAGTATAATTGGAAGGAAGTAAAGAAGGAAGCTGACCTTAACAATGCATATGAACTATTCTTAGACATATTTACAACTTTATATAATAACTGTCCAATAAAACAATACTGTAATAAAGGGAAATATTCAGAAACACCCTGGATGTCCAAAGGAATTCAAAATGCCTGTAAAAAAAAAAAGAATACCCTTTATAGGAATTTCATAAAATATAGAACAAACGAATCTGAGTTAAAATATAAGAAATATAAAAACAAATTAACTACCATAATGAGGGTATGTAAGAAGGATTATTATAATAAATTACTAGAAAATTACGATAATGTTAAAGGAACATGGAATACAATAAACACCATTATTACAAAAGGACTTAATAAATTTAATTATCCGGAAAACTTCAATGAGAATGACAAGACGTGGTCAAATATGAGTGAAGTGGTTGATAGATTCAACAATTACTTTGTTACTGTGGGTCCTAATCTGGCCAAAGACATAAATGACACAGGGACGAATTACTCTACACTAGATCTGAAAAAAGCTTTTGATACTGTTGATCACAAAATCCTGTTAAGAAAATTGGAAAGGTATGTCATAAGAGGTGTGGCCTTTAACTGGATAAAAAACTATATTGAAAACAGGAGTCAATTTGTTCAAATGGGTAATCACCGGTCAGTAAGTCTTAATATTTCCTGTGGCGTTCCACAGGGGCCAGTTTTAGGCCCAAAACTCTTTATCCTTTACTTAAATGACATTTGTAAATCATTATATGTACTAAAATTTACTATTTTTGCAGACGACACAAATATTTTTGGTTGTGGGGACAACTTGCAGCAGACGTTGGAAATGGACACTAATTAGGGATGCACAGATTGGGAAATTCTGGGCCGATACTGATACCGATGTTTAACATAACAACTTGGCCGATGGCCGATGCCGATGTTTTTTCTTTTTGTTATTTATTTTTGATGTTTGATGTTTTTTCTTTTTGGTCTTTGTTGTTTTAACGCTGTGGTCTGTGTCAGCCTGCTTACTCAGAAGACGTCTCAGGGCTGTCACAGAGGGGATGACATCTGCAGCTGATGCTTCTGATGAGCTAACTTCTCTCGTCAATTGTTCAAATGGGGAGAGGAGTGTTATAAAGTTTTCAATTAATTGCCACTGGTGCGCACTGAGAGTGGCCGGGAGGTCGTAGTCTGCGGCATATGTAGCAAGTGCGCGCTTTTGTTCCAGCAAGCTCTCCATCATATAAAATGTACTATTCCAGCGAGTGGAAACATCTTGCTGTAGCCTTTTTGGTTTCATTCCCAACTGGATCTGCACAGCCTGGAGACGTGAATAGGCGAGGGGTGAGTGTTTAAAGTGGCCGACGATTGTGCGCCATGCAGCCAAAACTAGCCAAACCACTGTCCATCATAGCTTTCGTCATATTCCTAGCATTTGTTATTTATTCCTTCTTTTGTGCCACGGAAACATACAAGTCTTTCGGCTCTTGATCACACTATCCTAGAATGAGCACAAATTCAATCAGACCAATTTATGAAACAAAAACAACCTTTAATGTCACTTTCTGGTTGACATTAGTTATAACCTTATTTATGACAAGTTCTTTTCTGAAAAATAACATTCAAAAACCTTTGACTTCTAACTAATCAATGAAAAGATTGTTTCAGTACATTGCCCAAAAAAATTATTTGAGTGGTTTTAGCCTGATAAACAACAACTTACTCAATGAGATTATTTTCATGGCCCAATAAAAAATATTTTTCTGATAAATAAAAAAAAATACATCAAGTGTAAATGCAAAAACAAGTGAAATAAATAAATTATGTTATTAAAATAAATAAATTATGTTATTCATAAATACAAACATAAATAGGGCTATCTTTCACCTTGTGTATTTCTCATACAGAATAAAACATTACAGAGTTTCAGAACTCACAGGCTGGATCATGAGGGCATCTTTTAAAACAAAAACAGTACCTCCACTTCTGATCATTAATGACACATAAGTCACCTGCTGTATCTCTGGCCTACTTCTTAATAAGATGCATGTTTTTCTTTACAAAGATAAGCATCTCTGCCTTGTCACAGCAAAGCCTATTTCTCTTTTCATCCAAGACATGAGACACAGAGCTGAATAACCGCTGACTCTCGGTGCTGGTGCATGGCACACTAAGGTATTTGCGTGCCATTTGTGCGAGTTCTGGAAAACGCAGGTGGTTATTTCTCCAATAGCAGAGTGCGCTCTCACCTCTGGGAATAGTGGTCTCTGCCAGGAAAATACCCAGTTGTTGGGATACAGAGGTACTTGTCCTCTCTGGTCCATTTTCTTCCAGAATCTCCTCAAACACATCATGCAGGGAGGGCCCTGCTCTGTCGGATTGTTGCCTCTTGCGCTCTGTGTGATGTGCGCGCTCTCCATCGCGCGTCCCATCCTCTGCACCGGCAGCAGGCAACAGGTGTGCCTCAAGTATTTCTCGAGCGCGTTGTTTAACATCCTCATCAAAGTAACGATCCTTGTATCTGGGATCCAAATACGTGGCAATGCAGAACATGGGATCGTACTGGATTTGATCGAAGCGTCTATTTACAGCTTCTAATAATGAGGTCTTTGTTGTTTTAACGCCGTGGTCTGTGTCAGCCTGCTTACTCAGAAGACGTCTCAGGGCTGTCACAGAGGGGATGACATCTGCAGCTGATGCTTCTGATGAGCTAACTTCTCTCGTCAATTGTTCAAATGGGGAGAGGAGTGTTATAAAGTTTTCAATTAATTGCCACTGGTGCGCACTGAGAGTGGCCGGGAGGTCGTAGTCTGCGGCATATGTAGCAAGTGCGCGCTTTTGTTCCAGCAAGCTCTCCATCATATAAAATGTACTATTCCAGCGAGTGGAAACATCTTGCTGTAGCCTTTTTGGTTTCATTCCCAACTGGATCTGCACAGCCTGGAGACGTGAATAGGCGAGGGGTGAGTGTTTAAAGTGGCTGACGATTGTGCGCCATGCAGCCAAAACTAGCCAAACCACTGTCCATCATAGCTTTCGTCATATTCCTAGCATTATCTCTCACAACAGCATGCACTCTGGTTTTGTCGATTTTCCACGTCTGGAACATTTTCTCAAATGCCTCCGAGATGGCAGATGCTGAGTGGGTACCTGCGAACTCCTGGGAGTGCAACACTGCCTTCACCAGGTTGAAGTCCTTATCAATCCACTGTGCCGTGAGGCTAAGCATGCTCACAGGGCTTACATCTGAACTCCATATATCTGTGGTGAAACTGATTGCAGCGATGTCGCAAGCCAGTAGCTCATGAATGTGCGTGGCCACAATGTTGTGGATTTCGGGGAGACAGACCTCGGCAAAGTGACGCCGGCTCGGCAGCGTGTAGCATGGCTCCATAAACTTCATCAGACTCCGAAAACCCACGTCCTCCACTACAGAGAAAGGCTGGTCATCTAAAGCGATGAACTCCATCACCTTGTTTGTTATTTGTGTCGCTTTGGTGCTGTCTGGAGGCAGCTGTTTGGCTTTATCAAACTCCGTGTCAATTGAAGTCTGAGTCTTACCGGGGGTTTGCGCTTTCTTGGCGGCTTCATTTTTCCGTTTTTGGTCAGCTTGCAGGTAATCGCCGTACACCGCCTCGTGCCTGCTTCTCAAATGTCCAATGAGATTTGTTGTGTTAAATGACTTTCTAACAGCCCCCCCTCTTGAAATTTCAATGGAACACGTATTGCAAACTGCAAAACGCTGATCTTTCTCTGAAACTGTAAAATATTGCCACACGACCGCCATCTTCTTTGTTTAATCAGAATGTAAGTTTTGGCTAGATGGAACGACCGTATGAAGTGCTTGAAAAGGTGGGTGATGGTAACTATAAGGTCAGGCAGCCAGGAGGTAGACATTTGACTAAAATATACCATGTGAATCTGTTGAAGAAATGGAATGCACGTGATGTACTCTATTGTTTTGCACCAAAGAAGGCTACAGCAGAGACCAAGCCAGCAGCGGTGCCAATGGGAGATCAGCTAAGCTCAGCACAGAGGCAAGAGCTAATGGAGTTGGTCGACCGGATGTGTTCTCTAGTGAACCAGGACACACTGATCTTGTAGAGCACAACACAATCACTGAACCCGGGAGAAAGGTGAAGTTGAGACCCTACCGCATACCGGAAGCAAGAAGAGAGGCTGTCAGGACTGAGGTGAAAATGATGTTAGAAGGGGATATCATCGAAGAGTCAAAACAATGAGTGGTGTAGCCCCATAGTGTTGGTGCCGAAACCAGATGGCACAACTTGCTTCTGTAATGATTTTAGAAAGGTTAATGAAATCTCCAAATTTGACGCCTACCCCATGCCCCGAATTGATGAACTAATTGAGCGGCTAGGGACCGCCCGCTTTATCAGCACGCTTGACCTCACAAAAGGCTATTGGCAGGTGCCTTTAGCTCTTGAGGCGTGGGAGAAAACAGCGTTTCTAACGGGCTTTTCCACTACAAGAAACTGCCCTTTGGGTTACATGGGGCCCCAGCTACCCCACACCCCTGGGCTTTCCACAAGGTGTAAAAAGACAATAGAAATGTGTTAGATGACAATAGTCACAACTACTCGTTGCCATTCTCCTCTCTTGGACATCCCTCTGGGTGTTCATCACAGCAATTCACAGCTCCAAGGGCAAGGTTGTGCAAGAAGTATGCAGCCATGATAAGCATTACCACAATATCCATCCTGGTGTTCTGCAGGTTGAAGGTTTTGGACCAGTTGTGGTCTGGCCCCAGTGGCCAGAGTCTCTCTTTTGGTCACCTCACTGACTGCACCTTTAAGTTTGTGTTCGTTGAATGGTAGACCAGAAATTAATACACAGGATTCGCTCAGTCTATAACAAACTTTAGTAAATGATATGGCAAGTAAAATGCAACTTATGCATAAGGAATTGAAACATTACTTTTAGCTTTTAAGTGCATCTATTTATAACGACAAAAAATGTTCAGTAGAAGAGCAACACTGCAAGGAGTTCAATATCACCTTTAGCAATGTCGCCACTGTTTGTTTTTAGCCCATTTCCTGCTAGCTAGCGCGCTAAAATGATCTACTATAACGCGGCTCAAACGTTTTCACTTGACCAAACATACTGAAATATGAGCATACCTTCTGCGTCTTATGTCCTCTTCCTGGGGTTCTTCCTCGATGTTGTGTAGGTGAAGCACATACTACACGTTTGTGCTGCTTTCAATCAAATTAATGAATAATAAGAGATAAGATTAAGTCTGTATTGGCTGCAGTGATGTATTTGTGACTAATACTGCTAAATAATATTTGTGGCACTTTTATGATCACTTGGATTATGGTCACTCAGAAGATCACTCAGATCTTCAACAGTTCACTGGAGCTATCTGAAGTTCCCTCCTGCTTCAAACGCTCCACAATCATCCCAGTCCTCAAAAAAACCTCCATCTCTGGACTAAATGACTGCAGGCCTGTCGCCCTGACATCTGTAGTCATGAAGTCCTTTGAAACACTGGTGTTGGCCCACCGGAAGAACATCACAGTCCCCTTGCTGGACCCCCTGCAGTTTGCCTACAGGGCTAACAGGTCTGTGAATAATGCAGTCAACTTGGGACTGCATTACATCCTGCAACACCTCGACTCTCCAGGGGCATATGCAAGGATCCTGTTCGTGGACTTCAGCTCGGCGTTCAACACCATCATCCCGGACATCCTCAGCACCAAACTCACCCAGCTCACTGTGCCAGCCTCCACCTGTCCGTGGATCACAAACTTCCTGACTGACAGAAGTCAGCAGGTGAGGCTGAGGAACATTACATCCAGCACCCGGACTATTAGCACTGGCACCCCCCAGCTGGGTGTGCTCTCCCCACTGCTCTTCTCCCTCTACGCCAATGACTGCACCTCAGGAGACCATCTGTTAAACTCCTGAAGTTCGCTGATGACACAACGGTCATCGGCCTCATCCTGGACGGTGATGAGTTGGCCTACAGATGGAGGTTGATCAGCTGGCTCTCTGGTGCGGTAAGGACAACCTTGAGCTTAACACACTCAAAATTGTGGAGATGATCGTGGACTTCAGGAGCCCCCCACTCTTCCCCCCTTCACCATACTCAACAGCCCTGTGTCTGCTGTGGAATCCTTCAGGTTTCTGGGATCCACTATATCCCAGGACCTAAAGTGGGAGCCCAACACTGACACCATCAAGAAGGTCCAGCAGAGGATGTACTTCTTGCGCCAGTTCAGGAAGCTCAACCTGCCTAAGGAGCTGCTGATCCACTTCTACACAGCCATCATCCAGTCTGTCCTCTGCACGTCCATCACTGTCTGGTTTGGATCTGCCACCAAAAAGGACAGGAGCAGACTACAATGGACAGTTAGGACTAGAAAAGATCATCGGTGCCAACCTGCCCTCCATTCATGACTTATATACTTCCAGAGTCAGGAAACAGGCAGGAAACATCACTGCAGACCCATCTCACCCTGGACACAACCTGTTCCAGCTTCTCCCCTCTGGTAGGCGCTACAGAGCACTGTACGCCAAAACCAACAGACTCAGGAACAGTTTCTTTCCACAAGCCATCACTCTGATGAACAGCTGACTTCTGACTCCTCTCCTTCTGACTTCCTCTGCAATAACCCAGCAACACTGTTTCTAATCAGCACCTGTTTACTGGTTCCACTTATTATTTATACATCATTCTCTATTTCAAAGCTGTTCATACTGTTCATGTTGTAATATAATACTTATATAATAACATAATACTTATTTATTCCAGCATCCTTTGCACTATGCTCCATAATTAAAATAATAATTTATCACAAAAATAATTTACTCCTGCAGACTTTGCACTCTTGATTGCACTACTGCCTCAACCTGTCTATATTGTTTCTGTTTATAGTGTGTGTATATTGTTTGTTTTTGTTGTTTGTTTTGTATGAGTAAACACATTGTGAGCAATGTATAATCCAAAGCAAAATCCCTCGTATGTGTCCTCATAACTGGCAAATAAAGCTGATTCTGATTGTGATTATAGGATGTGCAATGCCTGATAGGGTACTATATATATATATATATATATATATATATATATATATATATATATATATATATATTTGCTATGTTATATTTGATATGGTATTATGCAATTGGGCATTGTGCAATACAGAAGTTATTGACCACAGCATGGGTTAATGGGAAATGTGCAATCATTATCAAAATTAAGTGCAGTACGAGGGGGAGGATGTGTTGTGGGTTCTCTTCTGTTCTTCTGTGATTGTGAGGAAAGGTAGGGGGGTATTGTGTGAGGTTTATTAGATGTTCATTGAAGCATTGGATGAGATAATGCATGATTATGGTTCTATGTAGGTTAACTGTATGTGTGTTTATGCGCAATGTGTCGCCATTTCGTTTCTCTCGAATGCCCAAGATGAATTTCTCCTATAGGAGACATTAAAGGCTTATCTTATTATTTAATCATGCGGCTCTTCTAGAGTTTGTTTACATGCAAGGTTGAATATTTTCTTTGCCATTGAGATTACGTAACATCCTGGACGTGCTGACTAAGTAAGTTTGTAGAGGTAAGTCAATACATTTTATAGTTTTAGTCTGAACTTTGTTGGTTGAGCATTCTGTTTAGACAGTGTTTTGCAGTTATTTCAGTTGTAATACAGTATGTTAGAAAGTCAAATTGTTGCTGTTTTTTTCAGTTTGTATGTTTGTCCTTTTTGCTACTTCTAATTTTTATGTCCTTTTTCATAGGAAAAGATGGCCCACTCACTTTTGTACCGACCAAGGCCAATGAGGTGCTAGAAAGGAAGAACTTGTTAAACCAATAAACCAATGTCCAATACATTGAATGGGGTGATCCATTATTTAATGACGGTGCATGCTTACATGCTCACCGTAGCATAGTTATTTCAGGTTTGTCCATTTCATCTCAGGTAAGTTTCATTCATCTTTCCAGTTAAACATATCAAACAATACCACTGACACGATAAAAAGCTGTTTGCTTTCCCCTTTGCCACACACCTGTACATTTCCTGTGTCAATGCTCCACCCAGTGGTCAAACACAAAACTGCATGTCCATTCATGGCACAAACCTGCAATATAAGCAAAACTAAATCAATGTTACATTAAGGCTCCAACATATATTTTGATGCTGGGAGACTTCAACGCGCACATGGGTAATGATGGAGACAGCTAGAGAGGCGTGATTGGGAGGCATGGCCTCCTTGATCCAAACCCGAGCGGTCATTCTTTGTAAGACTTCTGTGCTAGTCATGGATTGTGTATAACGAACAACATGTTCGAACATAAGGATGCTAATAAGTGTACCTGGTACCACTGCATGAAAAGTGGGATTTTCGTCCCCGTAATTAGCATACGAATAGCAGCGACACCGCGCCTGTCGAGAGAATGTCTGGCCTGGCTTGAATTTCCTCACTCAGTATTGGCTGAAGCCACTACTTTTAAACAAGAACAATCACTCTGCCAACCAATCATATATATATATATATATATATATATATATATATATATGCTATTATGTTGTATATTCATGTCATTGTAATGCTATGGACTATTACCATCAACGACATGAATTTATTGAGGAAAGGAAAATTTGCCAGGAACGTGATGTTTATTCAAAAAAAGAGCTTTATTAGCACAGAACAAACACAGCCTACACAACAAATGGTAAACTGCTAAAAAATGTAACTGGCGGCGTTCTGTCTTAATTTAGTCCATTTTGCAAACGTCTGTGGTGCGTTGCCCTGTACTTCTGCTGGCTGCAAAAAGGACGTACAATCCATCCAGCACACTCTGTCTCGCTTCCAGCAGCTGTAAAAACAATCAATAAAGACAATCAGTACTGCGTGATGCACTGTGTATGGACACAACACATCTATGAATGCACCTGAAAAACATTTGGTCACATTGACCAAAACGGATCTAATCTTACCCTCTTTCTTCTCGCTGCACTCACTTCCACCTGCGATGCAAGACCTGGTTGTTTCTACCTGAAGCTCCTGCTTATTGTCTCGTAATTACAGGCAGCTGGAAAACAATTAAATGAGAGTGGTATGAATAAAAAAAAAAAAAACATTTATAAGTCACAGTAAAATTAAACAAGGAATGAGAAAACAGGAAAAGTTACTTACACACAATGCCGTCATTGTCAACATCATGTAAATCTGGACTTGCTCCGAGCAAATAGGTCACAGCCTCGTTATGAGGCGAGGTTAGCCAGTGAAAACAAAATGTACAGTTAAGATCGGTCTATTAACGTATCTATTTCCTTATACAGCAGAATGAAAGCATATTCTTTAAATCTTACCATTGCTCCGGTTCGTTGCGCCTACAATTTGTCTCCGAGTTGTGAAGACGGCGTACTGCTTCCTGTAAATTACAAGACCAAAAAAATACACTTTTATAAGCAACTTACACTGGTCCCGCTTATTAGCTCTGCCTAATAATGAATCGCGCTGAAAGCAGCCACCCAGGCACACAGCTGTGCTGCTCGCATATAAACTTGCGTGCATGGTGGGGTTTAAAACATTACTGCCAAAGTCTAAGGGGCCATCCACACAGAGACGCTTTTTGGTGCAAACGCACATTTTTAGCATCGTTTGGGCCCCTCGTCCACACGAATCCAGTAAACGCACTGCCTGAAAACACACTTTTTTGAAACTGGGTCCCAGGGTGAAAAAATTCGAAAACGGCTCCCTTTTGGCTTCGCTTTGACGGCGAAACCGCATATATTGTGTATCGATGACGTCATCGCCACACCCCTCGACCTTATAGCCTCCGACCTCTTACCCCTCCTCATAACAACAATGGCGGACTACATGCTTGTGTTTCTGCTGGAGAAGATATTGACCCCATTAGGGTTACTAGGGCAAAATATTATGCTCCTGTGCCACCACGCTGAGCAAAAAAGGCTTATGGACGACCGCATACGCCACATCATTTTAAATCCACTGCGAAGGGCCACCAGGAGGGCAACCAGGAGAAGATTTTGGGTTAGACCAGGTAGAACCAGCAGTTGGTGGGACGTCGTCGTCAGTGGCGTTGTTGTGGATGAAGAATGGAGGGAGAACTTCCGCAGGTCCAGAACATCTCTCCTCGCCCTGAGTGAAGAACTCCGGCCATACATCGATGGGCAAACAACAGTCATGTGTGCACCAACTGAGACGGTGAAAAGGGTTGCGTTGACACTCTACTACTTGAGCGACGAAGGACGGCTACGAAAGACTGCTAACGCCTTTGGCGTGTCGCGACAGGCTTGTCCGTCGTTGTCAGGCAGACCTGCAAAGCAGTTGCTATCCATCTTGGTCCAAAATACGTAAAGCTGCCTTTTACGGAGCCCGAGGCTGAGGATTTGGTTTTGGGCTCCCATCATGCTCATGGCATGCCACAGTGTTTGGGAGCGGTCGACGGTACCCACATCGAAATAAAGCAGCCATCTACCAACTCCATGGACTACATCAGCAGGAAAGGCAAGCATTCCCTTAATGTACAGGCTGTCTGTGACTACAAGTTCAAATTCATGGACGTCATGATAAAGTGACCTGGGAGTGTACATGATGCTTGAGTTTTTGGTAATTCAAAGCTCAACTCATACTTTAAGACTGGCAAGATCCCTGCTCTGAAAAAGCAGATTGTGGACGAGGAGGAGGACATACCCATTTTCCTTCTTGGTGACCCAGCCTACCCTCTGCTGCCTTACTTGATGAAGGAATATTCCAGTGGTGGCTCTACACCACAAGAACAATACTTTGGCCTATGTTTGTGCAGGGCATGCATGGTTATCGAGTGTGCTTTTGGTCGCCTTAAAGCCAGATTTGCTGCACTGAGAAGGCCTATGGATATCAATTTGCAGGACCTGCCCCACGTAATTTACGCTTGTTTTGTTCTCCATAACTTTTGTGAGGACAGTAAGGAGGCTGTGGCTGGTCATTCTGTGCCGGGAACAATACAATGTGATAACGACTTTCAGCCACCACTACAACGCAACAACTACATCACAGACTGTAATGAGGGGGAAGGAAAGAGAGTGAGAAGAGTACTCACAAAGTACCTTGACCCTTAACAAAAGACTGATAACGCAAAATGAACATGGTGGTTAATAACACATGTACTAATATATGTACTAACAAGGCTCAAAATAGCCCCACACTTTAACGGTAGCATAATGAGGGTCCCTAAATGTAAATCGAAGCATTGAGACATGTGTAAGTGTACAGACTGTTTATTTAAAAAGAGATTCTGAAGACAGTTTCATTCATGTTTACAAGTGGTGCGCCATCTTGAAAACAGTCATGAGCAATCGAACCACGAACACTGTGGTAGCACGCCGTTCGTCGTTCGACTGCTCATGACTGTTTTCAAGATGGCGCACCGCTTGTAATGAATAAAAAAAATACATAACTAAGTCACACTTAACTGTCACTACAAAATACAAATTGTTCAGATCATTGACTCTACATTATTTATATATATATATATATATATATATATATATATATATATATATATATATATAGTGTACTTATCAAATAATCTACTTCAATATACCAGATACAGTGAGAAACATATTTTATGCCTTTCCACAAAAATGTCATCAGTTCCTACCTGCTGCTCTTTTCTAAACTCCAGTAGGTCATAACCTGATTAGGGCAGAATAGTGTACTGATTGTCATTTTGAAAAGTGTTGTGAATAATGTGTGTCTAGTGAAAATAAACAAATGACTGCAATCACTTTCATTAAAAAGTACAGTTTTTAAAATGTGCAAAAAAAATCTTAAAATCTTAAAAAATCTTTAAAATAAATACAACAAAGGTCAGTCCAAATGGTCTTGCAGCATTGCTTTTCTGAATCAATACCTTTCATTCTCTGGGCTGCGTGTAGGTGTGTATTGTCCAGGTTGATTGGGTGTAGCTGTCTGCCGAAAGACCGGGTGTGGTGTGGAATGTATATATGATGGCAGGTACCCATGATATTGTCCGCTGCTGCTGTGGGGGGGTACAAACTGGGGTCTGATAAGCAATTCCCTCATCAGGGAAAAGCCATCCTGTATTGTGCTCGTTATATTTGCAATGTTGGTGTTTATTTGCGCCATGTTTTCGGTGTGGCTTCTTGCTGACTCCTCCATTAACTCCAACATCCTCCTCTTGATTTTAAGATCCTTCTCTGCTGGGTCAGCCTGTGCTTTCCTCTTTAATTGATCCCCTCTGTGGCTGTCCAGCTTGGCCTAGAATTAAGCAGAGCAGAGCATTAGCACTGTTATGGGTTTGGTGTATTTTGTCTTGTTTTGGTAATCTGTTTTTTCTGTTTTGCATTTTTGCCCTGTTTCCTTTTTTTATTTTGACGGTCTTGTTTTCTGTCTTGTCTTGTTTTACTTCCTGTGTTTTCCCGCCCTTGTAATTGCCCTAATGTGTTTCACCTGTTTCCCAGCCTTGTGTCACCTGTCTTGTGTTTCCTCGTTACCCTGTGTATTTAGTCTTTGTCTTCCCCCCTGTCCGGTGTCAGATCATTGTGTGTGTTTTTCGTCTGCTGTTTGTATTCCTGAGTGTTAGTTTTCCCTGTGAGTCTTAGTGTTCCTGTTATTCTATTTTTTGACTTGGACTTTATTTTGGATTCCTTCTACCTGCCTTTTCCAGGACTCCTTTGGTTTTGTATGTTTTTTCTATTAAATCATCAAACGATCCTCTGCTTCCATTTTTGCATTTTGGGTCCGCCATTCACCAACCCTCCGTAACAGAATGATCTGACCAACTGGACCCAGCAGAGAGGCTTCTTTTTTCCCGGTGGGTTCCCAGTTTTTGTTCCTACTGTTTGCTGCTCCAAGCTACCTGGAATATGGATCCTGCATCCTCCATGACTGATGAGCTCTATGAGGTAATTTGTGACCTAACTGAGCTTAAAACCATGTGGAAGGAAGCTGACAGTGATTACCAGAAGGAGGCTATTCTGTCGTTTGCTCGTGTTAAAGTGTCAGAAAAGCCCTGGCTCAATGACTGTATTCCAGACTGGGTTAAACGCTTCATTTCTACTCCAGCTCATTCCTCTGCTAAGGGTTTGTGTGCTTCCAAGCTAGCTAAATCCACCAACACTCTTCTCACGCCCTGCCTACCCCAGTGCCAGCAAACACCTACCAGCCTGTCTGTTGCTCAGCCCACTAAGACTTTAACTACTGGATTTTTGTCAGTCACCCAGCCTGCTCCTTTTCTTAGTACTCCTAGTCCTGTCGGTTCTCCACCTGGAGGAGAGCCAGAGACTTTCTTGACTGTCTTTCAATATATTACTAAGTGTGCTAGACGGACTGAGGAGGCCAAAGCAGCCAGCCTTCAAGCTGGAAAACAAAGATCCAGTACTCTTTCTAGCAGCTCCCCTGATCTCCTGTCTGTCAGCTCAGCAGCTGCCTGTTCAGCAGATACCCCCAACTGCAAGCAATCATTTGAGGGTACTTGCCTAGCCATATTTCCTGGGACCCGTGGATGCCGAAGACAGGGAAAGGGATGTCATGGCTCCCGTCACCATGCCCTGCATCACCCTCTCTTCAGCCCAGAGTCCTCGCTGTCCAGCGGCCCCGAGCCCGTGCTGTCCAGCGAGCCAGAGCCTGGGCTGACCAGTGTTACCAGTGTTCCTGAGCTGACCAGTGTTCCAGAGCTGATCAGTGTTACCAGTGTTCCAGAGCTGACCAGTGTTACCAGTGTTCCAGAGCTGACCAGTGTTCCAGAGCTGACCAGTTTTCCTGGGACTCATGGAGGTCGAAGACGGAGGAAAGGAAGACATGGCTCCCAGCGCCATGCCCTGCATCAACCTCTTGTCGGACCAGAGCCTGAGCTGACCTGTGTAGCTGAGCCTGAGCTGACCTGTGAACCTCCGCTGACGTGCAGCCTTCCAGAACCTCCGCTGATGTGCAGCCTTCCAGAGTTCCAGCTGACATGCAGCCTTGCATAACATGACATGACCGATGACAGCTCTTCTAGAGTCTTCCAGTCGTCCAGAGTCTCCGATGACAGCTCTTCTAGAGTCTTCCGGTCGTCCAGAGTCTCCAATGACAGCTCTTCTAGAGTCTTCCAGTCGTCCAGAGTCTTCGACGACTGCCCTCCCAGAGTCGACTGATCTCCCAGAGTCTACGACGACTGATCTCTCAGAGTCTATGACGACTGACCCCCCAGAGTCTATGACGACTGATCTCCAAGAGTCTACGTCGACAGACCTTCCAGAGTCTACGTCGACCACTCTCCCAGAGTCCACGTTGACCACTCTCCCAGAGTGTTCGCCTACGGGCAAGCCAGTGACTTTGCCAGTCACCGGCGCCCCAGAGACTGCCCCTGAGGCTTTGCCGGTCTCCGCCATCCCAGAGACTGCCCCTGAGGCCTTGCCGGTCTCCGGCGTCCCAGAGACTGCCCCTGAGGCCTTGCCGGTCTCCGGCGTCCCAGAGACTGCCCCTGAAGCTTTGCCGGTCTCCGGCGTCCCAGAGACCTCCCCAGTGACTGCCCCTGAGGCTTTGTTGGTCTCCGGAGCCCCAGAGACCTCCCCAGTGACTTTGCCGGTCCCCGGCGCCCCTGAGACTGTCCCTGAGACCGCCCTTGAGACCACCCCAGTGACTTTGCCCTTGTTTTCGGTCAGACCCACTCCTGCCTTTCGGCACCCCTGTCGACCTCTGTTCCCGTTGCCTGTTTGGCGGACCCCAACCCAGCTGACCCTTCGCCTGGCATCTGCCCAGCTGACCCGTCGCCTGGCATCTGCCCAGCTGACCCGTCGCCTGGCATCTGCCCAGCTGACCCGTCGCCTGGCATCAGCCAAGCTGGCCCGTTGCCTGTCTTCAGCCCAGCTGGCCCGTCGCCTGTCTTGGGGGGTTTCGCCTTTACAGACGGCCTCCTGTGAGATATTGTCTTCGCCGTCGGCGTCCAGAAGGAATCTGCCTTCACCGCTGGCCTTTAAAAGGGGATTCGCCTTCGCCGCTGGCCTCCAGAAGGGATTCGCCTTCACGGACAGCCTCCAGAGGGGTTTCGCCTTTGCCGTCGGCCTCCAGAAGGATTCTGCCTTGGCTGCTGCCCTCCAGAGGGATTTCGCCTTCGCAGACGGCCTCCAGAGGGAAATCGTCTTCACGGACGGCCTCCAGAGGAGTTTCGCCTTCGCGGACGTCCTTCAGAGGGGTTTCGCCTTCGCGGACGTCCTTCAGAGGGGTTTCGCCTTTGCGGACGGCCTCTAGAGGGACCCCGCCCTGAGGGGCTCTACCTTCGTCGACGGCCGCTAGAGGGGTTTTGCCTTCGCCGACGGTCACCTCTCTGAATCTTCGACGTCCTGCTCGGCCACCTGAGGGGCTCTACCTTCTCCCATCTGTTCGGCCGCCTGAGGATCTTCGCCGTCCTGCTCGACCTCCTGAGAGTCCTCGACGTCCTGTTCAGCCGCCTGAGGGGCTCTGCTTTCGCCGACAGCCGCCTCAGAGTCCTCGACGTCCTGCTTGGCCGCCTGAGGGGCTCTACCTTCGCCCATCTGTTCGGCCGCCTGAGGATCTTCGCCGTCCTGCTCGACCTCCTGAAGGTCCGCGATGGCCTGTTCGGCCACCCAAGGGGTTCCGCCTTCGCTGCTGTCCGCAGCCCTGGACCCCAGGACTAGCTGGCCGCAGCACCTTGGTGCCCAGGCCCCTCTGTCCCCAGTTCCCTGGGTCCTGCTGTCCTCAATTTCCCTTGCCCCGAGTGACTCTTGTGCCTTCCCTCGTCCCTCCAGGGTTGATTTATTTTGACTATTTGGGTATTTACCCTGTGTATTTAGTCTTTGTCTTCCCCCGTCCGGTGTCAGACTTTATTTTGGATTCCTTCTACCTGCCTTTTCCAGGACTCCTTTGGTTTTGTATGTTTTTGCTATTAAATCATCAAACGATCCTCTGCTTCCATCTTTGCATTTTGGGTCCACCATTCACCAACCCTCCGTAACAAGCACAAGTTAAGGACATTATGTTGTAAATTACGTACTGAAGCAACACACATACATAAACATGCATCCGTCCTAATGCCCACAACGACACGGCACTGTAGCATATAGATAGCTAGCTAGCTCGGACGACAACTCCACCAGGTCACCCGTCTCGAGGCTTGAGGCGATAGAGCATGTAGTGGGCGACCCACCCCAGATCTCCTGGCACAGCTCATAAAATATCATTACCACCCGTCCTTGGCCACTTCGACGTCCTGTGTCCACGGCCCGTCTGTATTTGCCACGAATATTCTTAAGCTTTGTGGTCACCTGGGCTTTGGAAAGTGCCGTGGCCTCGTGAGGGAAGTCCTCTGTTACCTCCGCCGGACACTGTGCCCAAAACGCGTTAGTTAAATCCATATATTTCGACTGGCACGACTCCCAGTCAACATTTTCTTGTAATTGACTCGCATTGTAGTCGAGTGTGAGTCGCAGCAGCAGTTTGACTTCACTATCAGTCCACACAAAGGAAAATATTCTGATTTCCTTGAACTAGCCATTTTCGTCATCTTCGCCTTGTGTTATGGTCTCATCTTCTACTTGTCTGTTTTGTATTCAGTGTGCAACTTCCTCTTCCTCTCTGTATACAGCGCGGCACTTCCTTTCCTCTCTGAATTTCTGCAATAACAGTGCCGCCTATAGGCATGGAATATGAAGTAGCGTGTTGAGTCATTTACAAGTGGATCCGTATGGACGCAACTATTCTTGAAACAAATCCAGGGAAGACGGGTAAAAAAAAGATCGTTTTGGTACGTGTGGACGTGGCCTAAGTAGCCTGTTTAACAAAAGACAGTCATTGTACTTCTCAAGAGTTAATAAACAGTACAGACTAGCTCACAATTTCATTAATAATCACATATTTACCTCTTTTCCTTTTCTGTGGGCGCATCTTTACGGAGCCCCGGAGGTGACAAGGAGGAGAAAAAAAAAAACGCTCCGTACATCTTGAACAACTCCTGTGTGTTTCCTTTTTAGGTGCGTGGTTGTACTCCAGTGATAAGCAAGTGAAGTTTAAAAGAGTGTACAGACAACTCTTTTACCAGTTGGCCTGAAATACTCCCATACTTTGGAAGCTTTTGCTCTAACTCTCGGATGAGTCATCTTCCTCCACTATTTTTCAAATCAAAGCAGTGAGGGCGAGGGTAGGGGCAGAGTGATAGAGAAAGACAAAGAGGAGCAGGTTAACCAGCAGGGCGCGAACAGCTGGTGTGGAGGTGAATTACAGTGAGTTTTAATGGAATACTGGGAAAGTTTAATAACAACAATAGGACAATTGAAGTCCAGATTATGAGGCCATTTCATGAGCGACAACAGCTTCATATGCCATGGACATGTGAATATGGTGCTGAATTTGTCAGTATTTTAAAAAGACAAACGGTTGGGACCTTATCATGCAATGACAAAGCTGATATACTTTACGTCAGGGGTCACCAACCTTTTAGAAACTGAGAGCTACTTCATGGGTACTGAGTCATAGGAAGGGCTACCAGTTTGATATACTCTTCTGAAATAACCAATTTGCTCAGTTTGCCTTTAGATATATATGATTATTAATGATTAATGATACTCACCTATGTGAAGACACTGATCACGTTAATGATTTCTCACAATAATTATCAACAATGACTTAACAAGGTGGGAAACAGATAATGTCAATATTCAATTTTCGTTTTTAGAACAGGCCTGAGGGCTACTCATGTGGTCCTTGGGGGCTACCTGGTGCCCGCGGGCACCGTGTTGGTGACCCCTGCTTTACGTGAAGCACAGTGTTTTGGTGTCAGCAGAAAGACTTCTCTTAGAAAACTGTACAGTGGTGCCTCTGTCTCCATTCCACCAGACAATCTTGGATGAGCAAGACCAAAGAAAGGTCACTGTAGTCATGCCACTATGTACAGTGGATGAGCTCTAGGAGACTGTGATGTTGTTTGCATGGAATGCACATTTTATCTTTGTGGCAAAGCCTGATAAAAACTAATTGTTGAAATAAAGTGTTACGACCTGATGTCTAGGGGTAAGCCGGACGCAACATAATGTGTGCCCCCCCCCCACTCTTCCCACTCCCAAACATGGCCAGGACAAAGAATTGCAAAGTAACAGTCTTTTTATTTTGGAGATGAGGCCCCAAAACAACAAACAAAACAATTCTAAAGGCAAACTAAACTTACCTAAGCCAAAACAAAACGTAAATAAAAGACAAAGCTCTAACCTAAGCTTCTAATAACAAAAACAGGAGAAAAAGGGAACCAACAAAAAAAGGACTTCTCACTCCTACCAAACTGCTACTAGCAAATAAGTCAAAGAAATATGTATTCACAGATAAAACAAAATGGTTGAAGGATAACAAATCCAAGAACCCAAAACAACCATTTTGACTGAAGGCTGTTAACATTACTCACAACAACTGCAAACACAAGACACAGGTTTACACAGGCACATGTTGGGAATGGCAGAGTGAAGAGAGGGGCAGAGCTCCTGTCCAATGAGGCTTAAAATGGCTGCTGTCCTCCAGACGACCAATCAGGAGACAGCAATCAGCTCTGCTGGACCAATCCGGTGTTCACACCTGTTCTTCATTACCTGTGTACACTCAGGAAAACAACTGATAGAGCAGGGCACAACAAATCACAAAACATGACCCCAGGGTCATAACACCTCCCCACCCAAGATCAAACATTTTCAATAAAAAGTTTGACTCAAGAAACTCAATATCTCAATATTAAAATCTTGCAGTAACAAGGACCACCGCATGAGACGCTGGTTGCTATTTTGCATCCGAGACAGGAACACAAGCGGATTGTGGTCAGAGAAAACAAGGGTTGGCACAGGACTAGACCCGAGGTACACTTCAAAGTGTTGTAATGCTAACAGCAAAGCTAAGGCCTCCTTCTCAATGGTGCTGTAATGTAGTTGGTGTTTCTTGAACTTTTTGGAAAAATAACAAATGGGGTGATCAATGCCTCGCTCATCCTCCTGCAGGAGCACTGCGCCCGCACCAAGAGCGCTGGCATCTACCTCCAGCTTAAATGGTCGAGTGAAGTTTGGGGCTGCGAGCGCAGGCGCACTGCAGAGGAGAACTTTGGCAGCTTCAAAAGCCAACTGACAGTCCTCTGACCACTGGAAAGGAGTTTTGGGACTCACCAAACTAGTCAAAGGAGCTACCACATCTGCAAAGTTTTTGCAGAACGCACGGTAATACCCAGCCATCCCCAAAAAACGGCGGAGCTCACGCCGCATTTGAGGAGCTGGGAAATCTAAGATTGCCTGCACTTTGGCAGTAACTGGGCACACACAACCTTGCCCCACTTGTTTACCTAGGTAGGTCACAACAGCCTTCCCAAACTCACATTTGGCCAGATTGAGTGTAAGGGAAGCAGCGCACAGACATCCAAAGATTTGACGGAGTGTTCTCATGTGGTCAGACCAGGTTGATGAATAGGCCACTATGTCATCCAAATAAACCTCACAATTTTCCACACCACATAGGACCGTATTCATCAACCGTTGGAAAGTAGCAGGGGCATTTCTCAAACCGAAAGGCATGACTGTATATTGGAGAAAATGATCCGGAGTGACAAAAGCACTTACCTCCGAGGCGCGCTGAGTAAGTGGGACCTGCCAATAGCCTTTTAGTAGGTCCAACTTACTCACATATTTAGCGGACCCTACCCGATCAATACAGTCCTCCATACGGGGGAGTGGAAATGAATCTGGTTTGGTGACTGCGTTGACCTTTCGATAATCATTACAGAAATGCGAGGCCTGGTCAGGTTTGGGGACAAGCAGTGAAGGGGAACTCCAGGAACTGCTACTAGGGACAGCGAAACCATGATCAAGGAGATACTTTACCTCCTGCTGCATTAAAGCACGTTTTGTCGGATTAACGCGATAAGCATGCTGTTTTATTGGTTGATGACCGCCCACATCAACATCATGACTTAACACTTTGGTCTGCATGGGAATGTCCCCAAAAAGGGTCGGATACACCTCAATGAGCTCAATAACATCAGACTTAGCAGAATTGGACAGATGCACCAAATATGCATCCAAGTCCGTCAAAATTTGAGAGTTTCTAAGACGCGCACAGGAAACAGAACAATGCCGATCATCCAGCCCGTCATCACTGGGACTGTATGGGGGCGGAACGACTGATACTGAAGGCACAGGTGCAACCACAAGGGGCGATTTAACAAAATGCTCACGGTCAACATAAGTTTTGAGCATCAATAAAGGCTTTTCTGGAGGAGCTGACAGCCCAACTCTGTGGTGTCACAGTTGATGCCCCACTCAGCAACAGTGACCATGTACCTGTACCAACGTCTGAGCAAACAGAGACCAGCAAGAGGGCCTTATATGGTAGAAGATCATGTGTGAACTGCAGGCAGACAAGGCAGGTCAAACAGGCCACCCCCTGGAAATGCAAAGCATGTGATGAGGCCCTCTGTGTTATTGCAGACAGGACCTGTTTTGAGGCTTGGCATCAATAAATGTCATGAGGGCAAAAACGCCTGGACTGTTTTGGAAAAATGTAAATAGTTTTAGTTCTGTATAAGTTATAATGTTCATTTCTGAGCTCCAAGACTCCAAAGACATGAGACAACTGTTTTAAAGAGGAAATATGCTTAGCTTTTATTCTTTTGTGTGCGATTTCAATAAATATCTGAGTGATTCAATTTCCGTTTTATTTTTTCATTTGTCTTTATGGTCCCATAACTTATTTCACATTCAAGTGACATCAATGCAACACAAATATTCTGACAGCCCAATTTTTCCTGAAAATGTTTGTAGATTGACTGTGAACAACAGGGTTGATGTTTTACAAGCTTTTTTAGAAAATAAAACCAGACAGACAATGAATTGTAAAAATGACCTTAGGTCTGCACATCAAGTTAACCGAGGTCATGAGCCCCTGGTCCAAGTAGTAACCAGCCGCTGGGTTGGCTTGTTGTTGAAACAAGGGCCCAGGAAAGGGACAGGTCCTCTCCTGGTCCCAGTACAGCTCCATGTCCCCATCAATAAACACTAAAAATGAAACACTGTATATTATCTCTTTATCTTTTGGGCAGTATGCTTAAATACACAGTTATCATTCTATCACACTTTATCATACTGCAAAGTCAAATAGCAGTTCAACACACAGTGCAACATTGAGATTTCATCCACATAAAGCACTTTTCTAGTAAAACTGTAGTTTGTTTATGTAGGCTACATATAACTATATCAGGTTAAAGTAAATTAGGTGCAAGACAATCCTACAAGCTTCCAGCACTTACATTACATTTTTTGATTATGATTATGACTATTACCCCACCTTATCAAAACGCAGCCATTTGAACTTCTAAAATTTTCACTTTATTTCATGTTTTAGTTTATCTTCTGTTAGCAACGCTAGCCACATTTAGCAACACCCGTTTGAAACAAGTCTTCCTTCACTATTGCACTCACAACAAGACCGATTCCCACACCCACAGGCAGTGATACGGACGCAGTAAGGTATTGCAGTAATACGAGTGATTGAAATCGTCATTTAAACAACCAAAGCGGTCCAAAAACAATGAAACCAATTCATACTTACAAGTCACACAGGGCGCAGCCATCTTGGATTCCGTATCGAAATTCTTGCTCGGTGTCCTCTGAGTTCGGCCAAGTGGGAAAGTGTTGGGCGTGTTGGTGCGTGTCGCTAGGCAACGTCCTGTGTTTCTCGTCGGAACTCCGACAGAGAGATAATAGAACGCAGCATAAGATCTCATAAGACAAGTACAGAGACAAGTCCTGCAATAACCAGTGCCGTCTGTGTGCTATGATGCTCTCTTAATCCTGACTGAAAATCCTCAAACAAACTATTGTTATGTAGAAGGTAACACAACTGATAAGCGACTACCTTCTCAAGGATTTTAGAAAGAAGGGGGAGATTAAATATAGATCTAAAGTTGGCTAAGACCTCTGGATCAAGAGTGTTTTTTAAGCAGAGGTTTTAGCACAGCTACTTTAAATGATTGTGGTACAAAACCAAAACCTGTTTAAAATGTTGCTCAAGTAAAAGTATTAGGAAAATATTCTTCAAATCAAAAGTACATCAAAAGTAAAAGTACCCATTATGCAGAATGGCCTCTTTCAGAGTATTATATTATAGAATATTATATTTTTCTGTATCAAGTAAAAGCATTTTAATGTAGTTTATCAAAGTGACTCCAGTTTGATAAACTACATTAAAATGATTGTTTGTTCAGTTCACTTCAGTTCAATTTTATTTATATAGCACGTTTAAAAAATGGAGATCGTAGATTAGACGTAAATCGTAGCGGTCTGCATAATCTGTGCAGCCAGCGTTACAATGTAGGCTATATTTTTAAACATTGTTGCAATGCCTCTTCTTATGTTTCTTGTTTTAACCAGTCACTCCAGGTCCGCTGGAAAGTCAGCGGACTAGTGCTGGGTGGAAATGGGGACATTCTAAAACGGGAAAAAGCTTAATGTGGTTTAATGTACCCAGGCGCGTAACTATCAGTAAGCAGGGTAAGCGGTGTTTACGGGCCCGGACCAATCAGGGGCCCGCCCGACTGGAAGATATTGATTGATAGCCGGGGGCCCCTATCGCATATACATCACTCGCGACCGGGCCCTTTCACTTTGACTGTAACAGCTAGGTTTCTGCTCAATGGTGTGTCCCTCTTTAAGAATGTCATCCGACTATATAAATACATATATAAAGTAATTAAGCAAATTTATTTGAATAAATTCGCAACAACATATTTTACTGATCATTAAATACATGTTTGAAACGAACAATGATGGATTTTGATGTAATTTGTTTAGAATTGTGACGGGGATTGTGGGATATGGTAAGTGAACATGCGTATTGCGTGCAAAACAGTAAAAACATTGAACGTGAGACAGACAATGTCAATATGGAGTCGTCGTCAAATTACAAACACAAAAGTGGCTTTCAAAAGAGAAAACGAAAAGAGGAATTGGAGAAAGCAAGGAGTAAAATACCAAAAATAGGAAGCTTCTTTAAAAAGATAGCACAGGAGGGGGAGAGTGAAGCACCTGCAGCGACCGTTGGCAGTAGCAGCTGCAGCTCCCTGGCTAATGCTAGCACCAGTGGATCAAGCAGCATCGATGTAGAAGGGGAAAATGTTGAAGAAGGGAGTGAGGCACCCGCTGCCAGCATGGTGGCCTGTGCTAACACTAGCGGGTCATCCGACGACAGCATTGAGGAGAACGAGGTAGATTCTATGCCCATCACTGCTAATATATCCTCTTTGCATGAGTATCCAACCGACATGGGTCATTATCCTGAGTGTCTAGACTCAAATGCCAAACGTTATATATTATCTACGGGGTCCTGCCAACCTATTGGCCCTTTCCCACGGGATCCCGCACAGGATAACCGCTCCTTTACTACGGCATATTACCTTTACAAAACAAAGTCTGGTTTGGAGATACTGAGGACATGGCTGTGCTACTCCCCCACACTAGATGTAGCCTACTGCCAGCCCTGTTGGCTTTTTGCCAAGTCAACATGGTAAACAAATACCTGGCGTAATTTATCAAAGAAAATTCAACAACACGAGTCATCCACTCTACATAAAGCTGCATGTGTGACATGCGACCATTGGCGAATGGAACTATGGATAAGGATATGGAGAGGGACATACTTCATGAGGCCAGCTTTTGGAGACAGGTACTACACCGTGTGATTAACGTTACGCTCACTTTAGCTATGAACAAAAAATGGGAAAAAATAGGGGAAATGAACAATGGTAATTTCCTTTCTGTCATTGAGCTCCTGGCAATGTACGACCCAGTGCTTAAAGATCTGATTAGCCGCCCTGCTCGCTCGATCAAGTACCTAAGCCCACTGATACAAAATGAGCTTATCGAAATTCTAGCAAAACACACTCAGAAAAACATTCTAGAAGAAATACGATCAGCTCCATTTTTCTCTGTGATTATGGACACAACACCATGTGACAACATGGGCCAGATCTTCAGATATGTCATAGTTGAGCGAGATGCTGTCGGTGTTGCCACTGATGTTACGATCAAAGAGTCCTTCACTGGATTTCGTGAAGTTAAGGACTCATCGGCCAGTGAGCTTACTAGGGAGATTGTTGCGTCTGTGGAGGAAAATGGCTTAGACCTTTCCAAGTGCAGAGGGCAAGGGTACGACGGTGCTGCAAATATGCGCGACATATACAGTGGAGTCCAAGCAAGGATAGCTGCCAAGGAGCCAACTGCCGTGTATGTACACTGTGCCTCACACAATTTGAATCTCATCCTTAATGATGCGGTGAAAATACAAGAAGTAAGGCAGTTTTTTGACATTGTTGAGCGCATTTATGTTCTTTGGGCACAGCATAAAGAGATGGGCAATGCTCTCAAATAAAACACACAGTGACGACACAAACAATGACTCCAACATAACACTGAAAAAGTTATGCCCGACTAGATGGTCCTCACGTTATGATGCAGTAACCGCTCTGAGACATCGGTACAATGATGTGATGAAGGCATTGGCAAAACTTTCACTGACAAGCAGAAATAAAGATGAACGGGACGAGGCTGCATCGTTGAAACAGGCAATGGAGAAATTCTCATTTGTTTGTCTTGTTGTCCTCCAAAGCAAAATCCTGGAGCGAACTAATGTGATATCAAAACTTCTACAGTCCAAAGACATGGATCTCGCTACAGCAGTCCAGCTACTGGACAGCGCCATCAGAGACCTAACTGTGTTCCGACAACATTTTGAAGATGCCAAACAAACAGCGAAGGGCCTTTCAGAGAAGTGGGGAGTGAGCAAGGCATTTGAGAACACTTGGCTGAGAAAAGTGAAAGTGCATTTTGATGAGCTGTGTCAAGATGAACGTTTAGCAGATGCTGAGTCTTACTTTCGCGTCCATGTGTTTAATGCCTGCCTTGATATTGTCATCTCTCAGTTGACCCAGAGATTCACCGGTTTACGATCAACAGTTGACAATTTTAAAGTTCTACTGCCCGAGACCCTTTGCACTGCAACAGATGATGAACTGTTTTTGCAAGCAAACAGGCTGGTGGAGATTTACAGTGATGACATTACCACTGATTTCCCAATGCAATTGTTATCATTCCGTGCATGCTTGAAAGACAGTATCTCACAAATGAAAACAGTGCAACAGCTGACGAAGATGCTGATCGTCGAGAACAGCTGCATCACTGTGAGTTTCGGGGAGGTTTGCACTGTTTTCATGCTTTTTCTGACCATCCCAGTGACAGTGGCCTCTGCAGAGCGTTCTTTTTCAAAACTGAAACTGATAAAAAGCTATCTCAGGAGCTCAATGGGACAGAGTCGTCTCTCTGGACTTGCCATACTGTCAATTGAGAGTGCCCGTGCACGCCATCTGGATCTTGAGGATTTAATCCACAACTTTGCACAGAGGAAAGCCCGGAAAATGCCGCTATAATGTAAGTGAGCATCTTTTTTCATGTATTTAGACCTAGGCCTATGTGTGTGTAGTCATAGCAGTGAGTAACAATGTGTTATGGTGCGATATGTGCAATGTAGTAGCAATTAGACAGTTATTAAATAATGTTACTAGTTTTAATGTAGGCTGAGTGCAAACTGTATCGTGTATGTGTGTCACGATACCTCGATACAGACCTATGTGAAGTTACACTTGTTTTGCGTTTGATTTAGTTTTTTCTCTCATACATTCCTTAAAAAGTCTAAATTAACTTTATCCCATAATCGTAAATTCATGTGGTCTTACACAGTGCTTAATTTGTAAAGTGGGAGGTCCCGGAGCGCTGAGGGGGGTGGACCCGGCGACTCAAAACGGGGGTTGGAGGTAACGGAACCAAAAAAAATAATTACACTGCCAAGTAGCTTCTCTGACTCTGACTAAAAAAACCCAAACAGCGCTGTGTGTACATCAGGGCAATGTTTATTTTTATTTCAGAACGTGCACTGCATCGGTGCGAAATGTAAAAAAAAATAAAAAATACACTGCAACGATCGTTTTCACAAGCAGCAACTATCCATCGGACAATTAAAACAAAAAACCCACCGTGGTCTCCACATTCTTGATCGGAAGAAACGGTTTTTGCTTGTTTGGGATCCGACCGGCCAGCGGATTTGAAAAAGTTAAGCAAACTTTGATGTCTTTTTGACATTTTTCCCCTGAGTGAAATGAGGCTATAACAGCAATCTCAACCAGCACAAGCGCTTGTGTCACTTGAAGTGCAGCGCCGCGCTGTTGAAGTGCCGATCCCCTCCCTCCGTCCCTCTCCCCCCTCTGTCTTACCCTGAAAATTCACCTCAAAACGCATTGAAAATGCAAACACAAGATTTTTGTGGAACTCCAATGGGGAATAAACTAACAAGACAGATAACAACATTGAACACTACACAAACAGTAGCTTATTTTTTTCATTTAGGCAATAATTTTTCATAGTGACACAGGAGGTGCCGGATCCAATAAAAAAGGTTCCGGATCCAACGTCGGAGGTGCCGGAACATGTTCCGGCGTGTTCCGGCTCAAATTAAGCCCTGGTCTTACATGTCTCCTCAAAAGAAAAAGAAACACAACACTTTCAAATAAACGTTATTATCTATTACTAGCTATTACCTCACCTATTCATCAATGTCTTTATTTATAATTTGGATTAGTATCTTAACCTTGTTTTATTGTAATTATTTAAGAAAAGGAATACATTATTTACAATATTATTTCCCCTTTAGAGAAAACAAGATTCAATCAGTCAGGATCAGACACTGTTTGTGACAATATGTCTTTTATTTTTGAATGCTTATTGATTATATAGTGAAGGAAAACAGATGAATAAAGAACCCAACACACCAGAAACTCCTTTGGACATTTGGACTTTTATTTGGACATTTTTGAAGAGAAGATCTACACCACTCATGTCTGGTAGGTGGATGTTGTTACCTTTAGACAGAGCAAGGCTAGCTGTTTCCCCCTGTTTCCAGTCTTTATGCTAAGCTAAGCTAAGCTAACGTCTGCTTGAGAGAGCTTCATATTTAGTGTATATACGAGAGTTGTCTCGATCTGAACATTAACTCTCAGAGAGAAATCAAATAAGTGTGTTGAATTTTATTTTATTGGATCAGTGGATGCTGTTATAACAGACAATATTCAGTAAACTAAAATGAAAAAGATGTCAGAGTATTTGAATGTTTTCTGTATTTCATTTTGTGTTATTTATAGATTAAAAGTCCAATAACTGATTATGTTTTTGTCCAGCTCAGAGAGTCAGTTTCCTTCTAATGTTAAAACTCAAACGTGAACCGTTTCCTAACTCTTTAGATAATAAACAAGTGAGAGTGAGTCTGTCAGCAGAGAGCTGTTTCTGTCTGCAGAACAAACTGAAAGAGAATCAATGATAGAGATTATAGATGAGCTGTAGTGAGATCATGATGGAGGGAGGCCTCACAGCTTCTTGGAGCACAGGAAAGGACGTATGTCGGTACACGGCCTGTCGTTCCAGTTGTCTGTAGAGAGATTTTCCAGAGTTTTAATCTAACTTTTTATCTTTCAGCCTGCTATAAGTTTAGAGGTCATTGTTGCATCATCATGTTTATATGTTGTTTTTTACCCTGACGGTTCATCTCAAGACAGTTCTCATTTCCACCGGCGTTGTCAGGCTGCCCCACATGCCAGTGTTTGTAGTCGAATATGGATCCATCAGACCACATCCACACGCCCTCCTGGAGGAGAGAGATTGGGTCAAAGTCAAATCAAAAGAGGATCCTCCTTTCTGTTGTTTTATTTAGTTATTTTCCTCTTTCTGTTCTTTATTTCTTTCATCAAATTTCATTTTCTCGATAGCTCAAGAGACGAGTGACATCACTTCCTGTGATGATAAAAGTCTCACCTGCACTGAGTCAAAGCCTCCCATCCAGGTAACTTTGTGTTCACCGCTCACTTGGTTAATGAAGGTTCTGAGGAATACATGTTCCTCTTCTGAGTGGACTGAAGCCAGATTCCCACCAGCGGCCTTGCAGAAGGTCTAATGGAGACAATATAATAGGTTAAAAACATTTAAGAAAAAAACATAAACCTAATCACAATTTTAACAGATGTGATCTCAGGACATCTCATTTATATACTGACATACCTTTGGACAATGCAGGACTTTTACTGTAACATGTATTAATACTTTTAGAGACTGTCCTCCCCCAAAAAACAGTCCCATAAGTTGTTTGTTCAATCAGCAATTAGGACTCATATTTAGGTTTATAGTGGTGGCGCCCTCTAATAGCCTTAGTAGTTATGACAGCAGCAAAGCAGGAAGTAAATTGATTTATTTTTTGCTCCTGTCATAACTACTACGGCCACTAGAGGACACCGCCACTAGAAATCTAAATATAGGTCAGGACAGTCTTGATAAAACTGCTGTACCTCTGCATCGGTCCAACTCTTTCCCTGGAAGTTGAAGCTGAAACAGCGAGAGCCGAACTGAGTCCATCCAGGAGGGCAGGAACCTTCAAGACAATGTTGGAAATAAGAGAAAGTTAGATTCTTGTTACGTAGCAGTTTGTATTTTTTGTTGTGTGTGTGTGTGTTTGTGCCTCCTCCCTCCCTTCTCCAGCTAGTTGGTTATTGCTTGTGCTCACTCAGCTCCCTGGATAAAGGAGGGAGGAGACCTTCATTGTGCCGGCCGGCAGCAGACTGCACTGAGTGAAGCATGTGAAGTTGATCGACCTCTGCCTGTCTGTAGCAAGCTCGCTTTAGTTTTTTAACTTCTGTGAGACAGTGTTGCATGTTTTCTGTTTGTAATATTAATACATTATGTAGATAAGGTTGCTACAAGCTCCTCCCATGCTTCCTTCAGAAACCTAACATCATTTTTTTTTTTTTTTTTTATTGACAAAATGCAGTTTACAAAAAATCAGGTAAGCAATGATAGCACGTGAACAACAAGTGGACAATAAATATATATATAGAAACATATGAAGCAATACAAACAAGAAATAACAAAAATATAAAAAAGAAATAACAGACATTACAAACAACAAAAAGTACAAGACATAAATTTACAGTTAGTCAGAGGTTTCAGGGAAAAAAAGCTCTACAGTTTCCACAATTTTAATAATTTCTGCTTGTGAATATAGAATTTTGCATATAGAATAACAAAATGTATTAGATACTCAAGAGCACCATTACCTGAATTATCGTAGAAACATATGATATCTTTAAGGTTAAAGGAGTAGATAAAGTTGGTGGGTTCAAAAAAGTAAGACTTTCCAAATCTGTCCAAAATCTTTTGTCTATCAAGTGAATAGAGTTACATAACTGGTTTTTGTCCTTTAAAAAAATCGTAGTGTCATCTGCCAATTGGGACATTTTTAACTCCTTACCAAATATTGAGATTCTTTCAAAATTTCTCTCAGATGTAATTTTAAGCAACAATAATGCTGCTTGCTCCTGCCTCTGCTTGCATATTTCTGCTCATAATCTTGCTTTTCCTCTGAGAGAAACTATGAGCAGCGGCTCTTAGATACTTATAAATCACTGGACTATACATTTTTTGTAGACATAGTAGGCTATTGCCATATTTCAACATTTTTCTGCGTAACCGGCAATTTCCACTGGATGCGGAACGTCTGCGGAATGTCTCCGGAACGTCTCCGGAACGTCTGTGGAGTCATTAGGTTTCCATTAAAGTCAGTGTGTGTATTTCCACTGACTGCAGAACGTCTGCGTCCCGACTCCGTCCCAGCTCCGTCAGTCTGCAGCCCTCCGGACCAGATACGCAGAGCTTCTATTTTTGACGGACGACGGAGAGCTCCGCAACAGTTCAGCACAATTCAGATTGTGCGGGACAGGAAGTTGAGCACAGAAACAAAATAAAACATCCGGTTACTTTTCAAAATAAAATACACCATGCTCACGGCAGGTCATTTTCCCTGCACTACACCTTGAAAACACAGCACAGAGTTGTTTCCCCTCTACTCCTCTGGATGGAAACACACTGTTGTTGGTTTTGTAGTTCTGTTTATAGAAACTACATCCTGTTATATCGCTCGAACATACGTCAATTCGCGAGATCTCGTGGTCGGCTGGCCGCAGCCGTTACGCAACAAATCCGGACCTGGTGGGTATTGACGGACGGCGGAGCACGCAGCCGTTCCGCAGCGGAGCCGGTTCGCAGACGTTCTGCATCCTGTGGAAATCCACAGTAAGCGTGGCCTACCAATAGCTCAAGCCTGTCCTAAAGTGACTGTAGCTAAAGCTAATTAGCAGCAAGATGCCTCCCTTCTCTATGGAGGACTACTACAAACTCCTTCAGAAGATTGCAGTTCTGGAAACCAAAATTTACCGGTTAGAAGTAAACCTGGAAGTGAACGGATCATGTGGAAATGACACCACTTTACCATTGACCCAAAACAATGGACAAAAGCATGCTAATACACGGCTAACTAGCACCAGCAAGACTACAAACAAACAGGAGGGCTGTGGAATGGGTAATAAATCAATAAGTGGTAGTGCTCCCTGGAACACTTTTGGTGCAAAGCCTAAGAATAAATAATTTTCCTGGGAAATGGGAGGACGACTAACAGGCAGGGCACAGCGCCCTGAGATTTGTGATACAACCGGCTGGCCTGCATTATCATCCAGGCAGAGCGCCTCTTCAACCCCTGTACTCAGTAGGACACAGCCGTGGACAGCTATGGACTTGATTATCTTGAAGGGTTTGAACATTTCCAAGGTTGTGGTGACTGATGCTGCTCTCTCTGATCATTCCTGTGTTTTCTTTAATGGCAATGTCTCTGTGCACAAAAGTGTCCAAACAAAGTTAATAAGAAAACGGTATATCACTGACAACACCAGTGAAACATTCATTCAGCTTTTCTCCACCACACCCACCCTCTCAGGGGTCTCAGTCACTGAGCCTGTAGACAATTTCAATTGTAAAATTACAAATGTTATTGATGCCATTGCTCCCACTAAGGTCAAAGCTGTCTCTGGTAAGAAAAGATCTCCATGGAGAAATGCCATACTGGTAAGAACAGGAAAAAAAAGAGTGTCGAAAAGCAGAAAGCAGGTGGCGAAAAACTAATCTCCAGGTCCACTACAACACCTATAAAGAGAGACTTCGCATTTATAATTTGGAACTGAGGAATGCAAGGCGGTCCTTCTTCTCGGACATTATTGCCAAAAACAATAATAATTCACGTGCTTTGTTTGCTACTGTCGATAAGTTAACAAACCCTCCAGTACCAGTAGCATCTGAACTTTTATCCACCAAGGCCTGCAATGATTTTGCCACTTTCTTCAAAGACAAAATTCAGAAAATTAGACAAACAGTCAGTCCTTCCATATCGAGTACAGGCTATGTGTTGTCACAGTGTCCAGGCAAAACAAATTCCAATATGACCCAATTCCATATGATTAACCATAAAAACCTGGAGGACATTATACAACATCTGAAAACCTCCTCCTGCTGCCTTGATAGTCTACCAACGGGCCTTTTCAAAAATGTTGCAAATTGTTTGGCTCCAGATCTTCTACAGATTGTAAACATGTCTCTTCTCTCAGGTATCTTCCCACAGGCCCTGAAAACTGCAGTCATTAAGCCACTCTTAAAAAAGAACAATCTAGACACGTCACTAATGAGCAACTATAGGCCGATATCAAACCTCCATTTTTAAGTAAAATCATTGAAAAAACGGTTTCCCAACTCAACCTTTTCTTGTCACTAAACAACAGTTTTGATGCCTTCCAGTCGGGTTTTCGACCACATCACAGCACTGAAACAGCTCTTGTTAAAGTCTTTAATGACATCCACTTAAACACAGATAGTGGCAAAATTTCAGTCTTAGTATTACTTGATCTCAGTGCTGCATTTGATACGGTCGACCATGACATATTACTAGACCGATTGGAAAACTGGGTTGGCCTTTCTGGCTCAGTTCTAAACTGGTTTGAATCATATCTAAAGAATAGGGACTACTTTGTGTCTATAGGGAATTATACATCTGAGCATACAAATATGACGTGCGGAGTTCCCCAAGGCTCAGTTCTGGGGCCTCTTCTGTTCAACATCTACATGCTTCCACTGGCTCAGATTATGAAAAACAATAAAATAAGTTACCATAGTTATGCGGATGACACACAAATTTATATAACCTTATCACCAGGGGACTATAGTCCAATACAACAACTGACTTAGTGTATTGAACAAATTAACAACTGGATGTGCCAGAACTTTCTTAAATTAAATGACGAAAAAACTGAGGTGGTTGTTTTTGGAGCAAAAGAGGAACGATTAAAAGTCAGCACTCAGCTTCAAACGACAATGTTAAAAACAACAGACAAAGCCAGAAATCTTGGTGTAGTCATGGACTCAGACCTGAATTTTAACAGCCACATTAAGACAATTACAAAGTCAGCCTATTACCACTTTAAGAATATATCAAGGGTTAAAGGACTTATGTCTCAGCAGGATTTGGAAAAACTTGTCCATGCTTTTATCTTCAGTAGACTTGACTACTGTAACGGAGTCTTTACAGGTCTCCCTAAAAAATCAATCAGACAGCTGCAGCTGATTCAGAACGCTGCTGCTCGAGTCCTCACTAAGACCAAGAAAGTGGATCACATCACTCCAGTTCTGAAGTCTCTACACTGGCTTCCAGTGCCTCAAAGAATTGATTTCAAAAATACTTTTGCTGGTTTATAAATCACTAAACAGTTTAGGGCCAAAATACATTTCTTTTTTTTTTTTTTAACATATCTTTATTAAATTTCTTCGGGGCATATACAACATAAAGGAATACAGTTACTGAGTAAAGAACAAAGCCCTCCTTTTAACCCACCCGCAACCCCTTAAATTAAACAACCAAAACAACAACAAAAAAAAGTATAAAACAAATACAACTAAACAAAAACAAAAAACAAAAACACAGAAGGTTTGCACATTTGAGGCATACTCAACGTAATCAGTCAAATTGGGTTACTTAAGCTATTGTATGTCACCTGGAAATGTACTTCGAGATCTCAGACCATGCTAAACCATAGAGGCCACTCTGAACGGTCCGTGCACCATCCTCCCCAATATAGTCCAAGAAGGGGTCCCAGATTTCGAAAAAGCGAAAAGGCATGTCTCTGAGCCAGAAGCTAATAGCTTCTAATGGGAGAAGTTCCAACACACTTCGAGTCCATTGTGAAATCGTGGGAACAGAGTCCGAGATCCACAGAAGAAGAATGCATCTCCTTGCATTAAAGAGAAGCACCTCCAGTAGCTTTAGTTTGGAGGAGCCGAGACCCAATGCTTTAGGATTTAACCCCAGGATACAGCTGACGGGAGTAAGAGCTAATTTTTTCTTGAATATCACATCAATTTCCTTACATATTTTGACCCAGAAGTCATTAATAAAGGAACATTCAAATATACAGTGGAAATATGTACCTTCAGAAATCATACATTTATTACAAAATTTCGCGAGCAATGGGTTGAACCTATTGCGTTTCACCGGTGTGATTTGGAGCCTGTGTATGACCCTAAATTGCATCTCCCTGGCTTTGTTGGTAAATATGCTTATAACCTGCAGGGCCTGACCAAACCCCATTCCACACATCGTCCAAGATAGTCTCCCCAAAATCCGCTTCCCAGAGAGATCTGACGTGAACCGTACAGTCACTGGTTGAAGTTGACAGGGCCTTGTAAAACCTGCTAATAAGTTTTCTGGAGTCAGGCTTCAGGAGAGCCTTCACCAGAGCTGAGATGGAAAACCCATTAGGATACAACTTAGTATTAGAAAGAATGAAACTGCATATTTGCAAATACCTACCTAAAAAAATTATTCTGCGGGAGATTGTATTTCTCTCTGAGCTGATCAAAAGACAACACAGTGCCCTCTGTCAGCAAGTCACCCACAGTCTTTATACCCCTACTAAACCACATTAAGAAGGCTTGATCGGCCAGACCAGGAGGGAAATCTGGGTTTAAATGGATAGGTGTAAGGAGAGGAAAAAAAACATCTTTGTCTTCTAACTTTCTTGTCATCCTCCAGACTTTTAAAGTATTCTGTTGAATAAAATTGTCCTTTAAGTTGAGGCGAGCCCACCCCTTAGATGCATATAATATATGGTGCAAAGGAATAGGGGCCAATGGGGCAGCCTCCAAACCAAGCCAGGTGGATTCGGCGCCTTTGTCAAACCAATGCCAAATATAGGTGCAAAGAGATGCTAACTGATAGCGTCTAAAATCCGGCACTGCCAAGCCCCCTTCCTTGAGGGGGCCCTGTAGCGTAGTGAGTTTCAACCTGGCTCGCTTGTTCTTCCAGAGAAAGGAAGTCATGGAGCTGTTTATAACAGAAAGAGATTTTCTTGCAAAATACATTTCTGATCTGCTACTACACTATGAACCACCCAGACCTCTCAGGTCGTCTGGGACAGGTCTACTTGTTGTCCCCAGAGTCAGAACTAAAGCAGCGTTCAGTTTTTATGCTCCACATATCTGGAACAAACTCCCAGAAAACTGCAGGTCCGCTGTAACTCTCAGTTCTTTTAAATCAACGCTGAAGACGTATCTTTTTGATGTTGCCTTTCTTTAAGTAACTGTTCATTTGTTATACTGAAGTTGCATTGATGACCCTGTATGACACTCGATAACTGCTCTTCAATGTTTAATTTCTTATACTGCACTGTAACTTTTATTTGCGTAATTTATCTCTCAGTTCTTTAATTTCTTCATTTTTAGCTGCTCTTTAATGTTTTAATTTGTTTTTTAATCATTTTCTAACTGCTCTTTAATGTAATGTAAAGCACTTTTGAATTGCCCTGTTGCTGAAATGTGCTATACAAACAAAGCTGCTTTGCCTTGCCTTGCCTGGAGATTTGCCTTTTTTCATTGAAAATAGTACATCTTTAATTTCATTGACTGGCAGGTCAGATTCACATATCAACTCATCAAATAAAGGGATGGTAGCTTGAACATTATTCAAGAAATTTACACAATCACTTGCATTAAATTGTGATTCATATAAATTCCTATAAAATTTGGTGACAAAATTAGAAATTAGCTTTGGATCTTTAGAAGGAACTCCGTCAATATTAAGGGCAGATAACGATTTTCTTTTAAAATTTCTTTTCTCAAGAGCAAAAAAGTAACTGGTGTTCTTCTCCCCTTCTTCAAGCCATTTGGCTCTTGACCTAATGAATGCTCCTTTTGCCAAGTCTAAATAAATTTGGTCCAACTATAGCTGGATTTCGAGTTCTTCTTCCAAATTAATGTTTACTTTTGTCAGTAAAAGGTCAAGTTTGTGCATCAATTCAGCTTCTACCTTACTTTTTTCTTTTTTTAGTTACTTCTTTTAACCGCAACACATCTGGCTTTGTATTTAAAGAATTCCCATTTTATCCTGTAGTTGTCGTTTAGGTCGTCATTGAGGAGTTCTTCTGCTAGTTTTTTTGATAGAGTCATTAAAGGAATCATCCTTCAAAAGAGAGTTGTTGAATTTCCAATACCCTCGAAAACCTGAGGTCTCCTGAGTAGCACTTCATTTCAAAATAATTTGTTTATGGTCAGTTAATGGGGCGTAAAGATGATTAACTTCTTTCACAAATTGAAGGATAGATGATGAAATCAAAAAAATATCAATTCTAGATTTTAAAGTAAGTCTTCTGTTACACCAAGTGAAGTCTTTGGTACTGGGATTGAAGAAACGCCATGCATCGGTCAAGGAAAGGTTGGAGCATAGAAACGACACAAGGTTATCTCTGTGAAGATTGACTAAGCCAAGGGGGGTCTCTATCTAACTCGTCATCAGGACATTCATTAAAGTCTCCACAAATAATTATAAAAGAACCCTGGTACTTAATATTCAGATCTTTCAATTTGGATGCTATTTCATTAAGGGTGAGGCTATTTGCACCCCTGGTACAATTAGCAGTGTATGCTATTCGTACCCTGGTGCAATTAGAAATGAATGCTATTCGTACCCCGCCGGTGCACACAGCAATGTGTTCTATTAATACCCCGTCTGGTACAAATATCAATGTATGCTATTTGCACCCCTGTGCATTTACAGTACCTTGGCATATATTTACACACAGTTATCCATACTAATCATGTACTACACCTTTTTGGAATATTATCGTTGCAGTGTCCAATATTTTGCACACAGAGAGACGCTAATACATACACTTGCGTGGTCCGCGATATTTTTTTTTTACAGGGTGGTAGGGGAAGATTCATGAATATTCATTAGGGAACTCATCACTGATTGGCTCGCCCTGACATTCTTACCCTAACCATAACCAATCCCACTCCTCTTGCCTAAACCTAACCAACCCAACCAGAGCAGGCAACAAGTACTAGCCATTCAGGGATGAGTCCCCTAATGAATATTCATGAGTCTTCCCCTACCACCCTGCAAAAAAAATTTCGCGTTCGCGGGCCCTGACTTGCGCAATGGCATGCAAATTATCCAGACTCCCAAACCAAAGCTCAGTGTTCTAACCACTCACCTAGCAGTTGTTACAGAATGTTGTACAACTGTTTACCACTTGGTGTCTTCAAGCCTCGGTTGCTAGGTAACCATACTGTATACAAAAAATAGGTACTAACAAACTAACGGTTGTATGCTTTCACTGAAGACAGAAAGCGCAACCGTAGTATCCATTTTCCGCTAGAAATTCAATTGTTATAAACTTTAGAGACAAAACTTTCCTAATATGCCAGTTTCTGCTGTCATGGAAGATGAACGTCCGCCATGATATCGGTGCACGCGAGCAACGTGTTTTTGTTGTTACGTCACAGGGTGTGAATAGCTCAGCTGTGTGGCCGAGGCTATTCGTACCGGGGGTGCAAATAGACACTCCATTTCATTAAATACGACCTTGTTAGAAGCGTGGGAATTAAACCCATATATATTACAAACAATATAGCATTGTATTGTTTAATTATCAGTGTAATCCATGTACCATTTTGAGAAGAAACCGTTTCAAGAATGTCCCCTTTAAATTTATGTAATAAAATTAAAACCCCTGCTGAATGATTATTACTATGGCAAAAATGAGCTGAATTACCCCATTGAGTCTTCCAGAATTTGGCATCTGATTCACAAGAATGTGTTTCCTCAAGTAAAATAAAATCAGCCTCAGTTCTCTTGCACAAAAAGATTGCTTTCCTCTTAGTAATATCCCTAATACATCTGACATTTAAAGACATAACATTTAGAGAATTAAACATCAAATCCATACAAACACTTTTATGGAAAAAAGGAATACGTGTAAATCACTTGAGCACCAAAAAACTTGAAAAGTGCTAAGAAAATCCACCAAAAAGGAGGTGGAGATTAACAACCATTTAACTTGGCATAACAGATAGTGACAGAGAAGGCAATGTTATAGCCATCACAATTTGTTTTCATCTTAAAGATAAGTATTATTATAGACCAAGCCAGTCAAGTAAATGACCATGGAGTTTATTTCTAAATATGCTAACAGAGATTTGGTAGACAATTACTTTAAACAATTAAAGTAGAAAATAAGGGGTAGCCTATAGTAGAAGTGGTAAAAAAAAGAAAAAAAAGGTCTTGGGTCAAACTCATATCTGTATTATAAAACAACAACAACCAACTATCCAAAAGTATAACACCTTAGGTTGGACTAATCAAGTGTTTGTTTTGTTTTTTTTTGCCTGAAAAGAGAAATATAGCATTTTAGAAAAAATAAATAAATAAAATCAAGGTCCCAACAGAAAAGAATAGGGCTAAAGTTCATTTTTCTTGTGCCCATGAATATAGCTTCTATGACAACTACATCAAAATGATCTTGATGATAAACAACAAAAAAAGAGCACAAATAAAAGTTTTGGCTTGGCTCCATAATTAACTAAGTCAATAAGGTGTGAATTGGGCTACCTTCACTGAGTTGATAAGGTGCAAACTGAAATTTCTTAAATAGCATACTTGCTAGAAAAGATATTTTTTAGTAGCCTAAGCATCAAACAGCTTGAATGACCATTCTCAGTATTAGAACTTACATCTGCATAGACATTCTATGTTACCTCTGAACAATCAATCTTCTTTCCGTTTATGAAGACGAAAAGGCAGCAAAAAGAGGCTTTTTTCGCTTCTTCTCTTGCTTTCTTCACCAAGGGCCACAGCTTCTCTCTGGCTGCTGTCTCTTCAGGGGACAGTGCTTCGGTGAGCCTTGAGTTGTTGTCCAGAAGAAACTTTGAGCCTTTCACCTCCTTCCAGACAGCATCACGAAAACGTTGCATTGCAAAAAGGATGATGGTTGATCTACTTGAGCCGTCTTGTCATCGCTGCCCGATGCGATGGACGATGTCGAACCCATCCTTCAGGCTGTCACGAACATTAGGAACCACTTTACCCAGGATCTCGATGATTCTGCTCCTGATATTTTCTCCATCTTCCTCCTTCACGCCATGAATCTTCAGGGACCACCTTCCACTGTAACTCTGGCAGTCAGCGATGTTTGCCTTCAGAGTTTTATTTTCTGCTTGTAAGAAATTGATCTCTTTTTTCATGCCTTCCAGTGTGTGTTTCTGTTGTTTAACATCCAAAGTAAGCTGCTGAACGGTCGAGGTTAGCTTTTCCATCTGTTTCAAGTCGTTTTTTTCTATAGCAGATATTTTCCGAAAAGTCTCATCATGTTTCCCAGATAACACAAGGATGGCTTCTAAAATATCTGCAGTCTCTCTGTTGTCACGTTTTACCTTTTTTGTTGGAGGTTTTAATGGAGTATCTGGCAGTGGAGTTACAAGGGCCTCAAATTCAACTTGTGTGTCTGGACTTGCCTCAAACCAGTCACCATCCTTTTCTTGTCTGCTAGTTTCATCCACATCCCGCATCTCAATAGGATTGTTGCTAGCTTCCTCCACGTGTAGCATGTTTGGAGTAACGTTAGCGTCGTCAGCTTTCTCCAGTCTCAAAGTCTTTTTGCTTTTCCTTTTGGCCATTCAGGTTCGACTTATCTCAATATGTCTAAGTTGTCACTTATCTGTGTTGCCTTCTAGTAATATTTAAAGTTTCATTGGTTAGTTCAGGGGTGGCGAACCTGTGGCTCTTGAGCCGTATGCGGCTCTTTGCCTGCTCCTGTGAGGCTCTTACTGTGTGGCTGGGGGCTGTGTCATTGGTTGATTGTTGTTTTTAACTTTTCTGAAACATACAGTATTTCAGATAAGTAAAAAAAAAACACATTTGAATGCATCTGCCAATACATTTGCCAATTATTTTAAAATGGAAAATAATGCAGCAGAGTTCTGAGGACAGATTCTGCAACCTGAGGAAAAACAGCGGCCACAGATCACCTTCCTCGTTAACCCTTTCACTGCTGAATCCGATTGTTTGAAAGACCCTCTAGTGACAAATGAGTGAGAGAGTTCTTCGAGTGGCCACAGCCGAGTTCAAGCAAGACCTGAAAAGGACTGTGGATAACAAAGACTGTCAGGTTTCCCACTGAGTCAATCTAAGTGAGAAAAAAAACTATGAAAACTGCTATATATTATGACTGTCATCAGATCTGGAAGACACTGTTGCTGTTGTAGTGTGGACGTGCATGTGTTGTGTGGCTTTTTGCTATGGTGTGTTTTTTTTTGTGGCTCTTTATACCTAACTGGTTGGCCACCCCTGGGTTAGTTAAACTCAAACCCTCCGCGTTACCTGACAGAGCGAAAAAACGCACACCCACCTACATCGCCGCCATCTTGGCTCTCCCTCCCTAATCCCTATACGGACGTAATATATCTTTCTACGTGATGCAATCAGTCAAGAGCAGATGTACGGGAAGTTAACATCTGGGCGTACAGCCAGGGACAGCGAGGTCAATGGCCTTATGTGGTACCTAATGTTAAACGTGTGATGTACTGATATGGACTCCATCCTCCCAAATGTATAAATGACTGGCATGCTAGAGAATGTCTTCAGTTCCTCTGCAGAGTAACTCAGGTCTTTGTTTGAATTAAGATGTTTTGCAACATCTTGGTCTCCCGGAAAAATACTTGATTAGTAAAACCTGCAAGTTGAAAAATCAACATGGAGAAGAGACACACAACAAAAAATACAAACCCCTACGTAACACTGTATGAACAAACAAGTCAAATACAATCAGAGCAACGAGTCAGAGATACTGTACTGACCTGGGCAGCAGGTTTGTCCACAACACTGTGATCACAAAAAGACGTATTAAACACGAGCAGTCTAATTACAGGACTAATCAACTCAACTTTATTTATATAGCACCTTTGATACAAACATTCAGCCAAAAGAGCTTCACAGAACAAACTTATCTAATGTTTCAGCTTACAGTTTGCACTCAGCCTACATTAAAACTAGTAACATTATTTAATCACTGTCTCATAATCTTACAGGTTGGCTGCATTATACTGCATGCGCAACACAGAGTTGTTTTTTAAATTAATAGTTGCATAGTTTTTACTTACAGATGGAGCCAACAGTCCGATGGACAAACAGAGCAACAAAGCAAACGGAAAGCCTGATGCCATCTGTGGAGAGACGTTAAACAAAGTCAACATACTGCAGACAAGGACATAAATGCAGACAATTAATTATCAAATTAAAGTATTTTGCTAGTTATAAGTGTGTTATTTAATATAGATATAGTTTAATATTTAGTTTAATATTTAAAGTATTGTCAAAATATAAAATGTCCTCTTGATGAAATTGTGATAATAAATTGAAATATAATTACCTTTGCTGAGGTGATGAGTGGTTGACACAGAGAAGATCAAGCTGATGACTGTCAGTAAAGGAAGATATTCCCTCTTTATATAGTTTATCAAAGCGCCGCAAGAGAGTACGTCTGCAGCCTTTAAGTTCCGCCCCTCTATTCCAGTTGAGAGAGACCCTTATCAAGCAGCGTGGCATCTGAAAATCTTGATACCTAAAAAACATGTTTGAATCACTGATCGATATTGGTGATGCTTGGAATGGATCAAGGAACAAGTAAACACTTTTATTACACAATTATTTTCCAGTTAGAGGTGGAACATTAACAAATTGCAGCCTACATGCCAACATCCTTGTACTTTAATCAGGTATTGCCTTTTTTTCACTATATACTCATACTCCACCAAAACTCAGAGGGAAATATTGTACTTTTTACTGCAGTACATTTATGTGAGTTACTTTTTTACATAAAAAAACTATATGAAGCTGTACTTATACTACTAATCTACACAGTAGTCTACAAAGTATCTAACTAAATTGACTCCACGTTAATAAACTGCATGCAACATTGACCATCGCATCCTATTACATTAACATAGAGACATTTAATTGGCATTAAAAGAACCACACTAAGCTGGTTTAAGTCCTTATCAGCAGATCGATCTCAGCTTAATGTCTGATCTAACTGATACAGACATTTGCATTCTGACCATCGATGTATAAAGAGAACTGGATACAGCGTAAAGCTTGGATTGGGCCCAAAAAATCAAGCCGTAGGGTCACCTGCCCGAGCCCGTGCACGTTGTGTCCGAGCCCGGCCCGACACATTAACTGGAATTATGAGCCCGAGCCTGATTTAAACCCGACATTGTTTTAATACGTGGGCCGTTATAACTGACGTTCTCAACTACAATTCTTTTTGTTGTTTGAACTGCAGAAATCTGTTTAGAAGGGGTATGCTTGGAGAAGTAACAAAAGAGGACGTTGAAGGCTGTCATAGGCGAGCAGCGTGCCGCACTTAATGCACTCGACAAAGCCGACACATATGTTGTCACTGCCCACGACTTGTTTAAAATTGTTCCATACCTCTGACTTTTCTCCAAACTTGCTCAGAGGTAATTCTCCTGTTTTTCTTTTTTTCTTTACATCCTCAAGCTCCATGCTACACACAGCACAGCAGGCCCGGTGTGACGTGTGTGAGAGGAGGAGACTCCCTGCATGACACCTGTTGCATTTTGTAACTGTAGTCTAACTTTTTTTTTTTTTTTTTTTGTAGTGTAAAAAAAATTATGGCAAAACTTTCTCCCCACCCAATTAGGCTAATAAAGTAATGATTAAAAAAATAAACACAAATGCAAGGGCCCGGCCCGGCCCGAGGATAGTGGCGGAAAATAACAGCCTGGCTCGGGTCGGGCTCGGGCAGAGAATCTAAACTCTAATACAGCGTTAGATATGGAGCCCCGTTCATTCCTATAAGAGTTGCTCAGTAGCGTGTGAAGCCCAAAAACTCTCCTCTCCACTTCTTCCCACTGTATAAATTGAAGCCAAAATCTTCCAGATACGGGCGCTGCCAGAGTCTGCGTAGTAGTGATCGAGTGGTGGAGCGGCTGCATCGATGAATACAAGGCAGATAGCCAACGAAGTCGAGTGAAGAAAGTACCGTTCAGTGAGACTCATATGTGACTGTTTGTCACAGAAATTGCAAAGACATAAGGACGCGTACAAAAATGTGTAGGAGAAATTTGGTTTCCTTACCAAAGCCAGTCATGGACATGTATCAGAAACTCAGAGAGCTTGGCCTAAAGGATGCTTTTCCTAACGTGGATACATTTCCAATAACAAAGTGTTCCAGAGGACTTTTTCTTTGTTAAAACGTGAAAACATACCTGAGATCGACCATGAGGGGGAAAAACTGACTGCCTTTGCCCTGCTGTCAATTGAGAATGGATTTCCAACCTTCCAGGACTTTGATAACATCATCAAGGACTTCACCTCATTAGGTAGGCTAGTACTAGTTTTTAGTTAGTTTAGCTTAAATACATTTACAATTTCCATTTGAACAGTTAAATATAGCCTAAATTAGATGCATTAAAATACCTGAATAAGTTAGCATAATAATCACGTGGCAGTTTAAAGTAATCTTGTTTATTCACCAAATAACAAAGTATCTGTTTTGGAGGGGGCCCAAAACACTGAAGCATTCCTAGTGTAATTAATAATAATAAATTGAATTTGTATAGCACTTTTCATGGACTCAAAGTCGCTTTACAGGGCAGGGTACAAAACAAAACAAAATGAAGCAGAACAAGACAAAACAAAACAAGATTCAGGCACAGATGAAAAGGGAGGGGGGGCGTGGGGCTACGGATAGGCAGAGGTGAAGAGATGGGTCTTGAGGCGGGACTGGAAGATGGGAAGAGACTCAGAGGTGCGGATCTCTTGGAGGAGGGAGTTCCAGAGGTGGATTTGAGGGACCGTGAGGGTTGGTAGGGGGAGAGGAGGTCAGTGAGGTATGAGGGGGCCAGATGGTGGAGGGCTTTGTAGGTGAGGACCAGGATTTTGTAGGTGATCCAGTGGAGTTGTTTTAGGACTGGAGTGATGTGGTGCGGGTGAACGAGTTGGGCGGCTGCGTTCTGGACCAGTTGGAGTCTGTTGATGTGGGTAGAGCTGATGCCGAGGAGAAGTGAGTTGCAGTAGTCCAGTCGGGAGGAGATGAAGGCGTGAATGAGTCTTTCAGCAGCGGGGGGGTGTGAGAGAGGGTATGATTTTGGCGATGTTGCAGAGGTGAAAGAAGGAGGTTTCTCTCGGAAATAAAGTTCTTCCTGTTAGGGCACCATGCAGATACAGGATCCACTCTCCTGTCTACTGAAATATTAAAAAGTCCAGAAGGTTTAAAGGCGCTGCGGTGCCAATCCAAACGTGGTCAAAACAGATCTCTGCTAATGTTATGTAGCAGTTCAAACCGTTACGAACAACCCGCACACGTTCTTCTTTTTCTTCTTCTGAAATTAATGAGACTTAACACAAAATTTGATAACCATCTGTTCCTTTATCAGAATTGCAGCTCTGTTTCATTCATCTTTCCAGTTAAACACATCAAACAATACCACTGACACACCACACTGACACGGTAAAAAGATGTTAGCCTTCCCCTTTGCCACACACCTGTACCTGTGGCTGTTACTATTATTACTGTAAGCATTTCCTGTGTCAATGCTCCACCCAGTGGTCACACACAGAACTGCATATCCATTCATGACACCAACCTGCTATGTAAACAAAACAAAGTTACATTATGGTAATGGTGTATGAAATCACCGTATAAACATAAGATCTTATGTTTTGCAACATCTTGGTCTCCCTGAAAAATACTTGATTAGTAAAATCTGCAAGTTGAAAAATCCACAACAAACCAACATGGAGAAGAGAGGAAGGAGGCGCACACACACACACACACACAACAAAAAATACAAACCCCTACGTAACATTATATGAACAAACAAGTCAAATACAATCAGAGCAACGAGTCAGAGATACTGTACTGACCTGGGCAGCAGGTTTGTCCACAACACTGTGATCACAAAAAGACGTATTAAACACGAGCAGTCTAATTACAGGACTACTCAACTCAACTTTATTTATATAGAACCTTTGATACAAACATTCAGCCCAAAGAGCTTCACAGAACAAACTTATCTAATGTTTCAGCTTACAGTTTGCACTCAGCCTACATTAAAACTAGTAACATTATTTAATAACTGTCTCATAATCTTACAGGTTAGGAAACCACTGCATTATACTGCATGTGGAACACATTGAGTTGTTTTTAAATTAATAGTTTCATAGTTTTTACTTACAGATGGAGTCGACAGTCCGATGGACAAAAACAGAGTAACAAAGCAAACAGAAAGCCTGATGCCATCTGTGGAGAGACGTTAAACAAAGTCAACATACTGCAGACAAGGACATAAATGCAGACAATTAATGACTGTGATCAATGAGACATTTATCACATTAAAGTATCCTGCTAGTTATAATTGTTATATAATATAGATATGGTTTGATATTAAATAGATTCATATTTTAAATGTCTAAATATTAAATACAGTTTTCTCAAAATATAAAATTTCCTTCGATGAATACAGGATTAGAGTAAATGTGATAATAAATTGAAATATAATTACCTTTGCTGAGGTGATGATTGGCTGACAGAGACGAAAAACAAGCTGATGACTGTCAGTGATAGAAAATGTCCAGTCTTTATATATAGTTTATCAGTGTGTTGAAAGCGCTTGAAGATTGTTGAAGTTACGCCCACACTTACATAGTTACATAAAACTTCTTCCAGTAAGAGGTGGAACATTCGGGTAGTTCCTTTTTTTCAACGTATACTTCTACTCCACTAAATGTCAGAGGTAAATATTGTACATTTTACTGCACTACATTTATTTAAACGAGTATGTGTTCGTTTGCGTTTGTGTTCTCACATGGAGTGGTGAGGAAAACTTCCTTTTAGGCAGATACCTCGGACAGACCCAGGCTCTTAGAAGGCGGTGTCTGACGGTGCCAGTTGGGGCTGTGATGAACAGTGGCAATAATAGTCACAATAAAGATAATGGAACAGTGACTAGAAATAGTAGTTGTAGTAGTTCATGGCATAGCACGGCACTGTCGGCATTACAGGGTGTAGCAGTGCAAATAACTCCTAAATTTCTGACAGTAGTGCTAGAGGCCAGGGCAATGCTATCTAGAGTAACTATATCTTTAGATAATGAGGTTCGGAGGTGTTGTGCGATCAGATCAGCTAAACATGTAAACATCCCCCTTGTTAGCCAAGTTTCTCAGACCCCGGCCGTAACATCACGTTAGGCACGGAATCCTGAGTGAACGAGAGGAGTATTTATTTTCAGAGCCCCAAAAATCAAGATCCAACATGTCTTTTCTTTTCTCTCTAAGCATGTTCTTTCTTGGTCCTCATGCTAACCTACACACACACACACATTTACACACACGCACCTTTCTGAACAGCTGGCCTTGTGAGCTACGACAGCCACATACACACACATACGCATACATGTGCGTTGAATAGCTAAACAGCTAGCCGATAGCGAAGTAGCCTATTGTGTACCCCTTTGTGTCTGTAAAACGTTAGCTGGAACGAGCTAACGGCTAGCTCATAGTCTCGTGGGGCTGCAACCAGCTCCACGACCCGCCATCTGGGGTTAAGTAGCCTGTTTTGGCGTATCTCTGTTGTCTGTAACACGTTAGCTTGACCAGCTAACCAGCTAACTAGCCACACGGTCTCCCCGACCGCCATCTTGAATATTACAGAGTCTCGGTCCGCCTCATGATATCGCGCTGTTTAGCTACCCCTACGGTCTCCTCACCTCCCCCCTCCTCCTCACACACTCACACACAGACACAGAGACATGCTCACCACATGCTTGCTGTTTGTTTTGCCTTTTTGTTGTAGTTTGTAAAAGGTATATAGGTTTTGATGATTTAAGAATTATTGATTGGCCATTGATCATTTTGAAGTTGAATAAATTCTGTCATACTTTAAATAGCAGTTTGTGATTATTTGTGTATGTGTGGTAATAACTGCAGGTTAAACAGGCCTGTGCTCGAATTTACCCTTCTTTTGTTCCTTCAAAGATACTAGAGAAATTAATCAAATTCATTCAGATCTGTATTTTAAAGGGAACACCACCAATGAGACTATTTCACAGCTCAGTTATCGGTCCCTGATTCCAGGTTATGATTGTTTGTCAGTTTGGTAAAGTTAAGTTGAATACACATATTCATAATTTTAATATTGATAAAACATCTTTGATAATTTACCAATAATTGAATCTGTACCCATCCCAATTCCCAACAGCTGTACTAACACTACTAATCTACCCAGTAGTATACTGTCACGGCCCACCAGCCGTGACCCTATGTACCTAATGTGCCTGCTGTGTGCTTGGTGTGTTTTGGTTTGGCGTCCGTCTCTGTGTTTTGCTCTCTCCCACATGCTCTGGAAGCCACGGGTGGGCGTGGTCACTGGAGTTCCTGCCTTCACATCTATGGCTCATCACACCACTCAGCACTCCTGTTCCTCATCAACTGTCAACTCCCCTTTATAAGCCAGGCCAACCTTCCAGTCCCTGCCGGATCGTTGAATCAACTAGTATGAGAACACGTCAGCCAATCTGAACTTTCACTATTGTGAAATACCTGTTGCTAACTTGCTTTTTTCCTGTCTCACCTCAGACCATCTCGCCCTGAGCCTGGACCCAGATCTACCTGCCAGCACCGCAAGATCCAGAGCACTGGAGCCCGGGAATTGGGTTGCCACCAAGGTTATAAATATATATAACGAAAACTAGGTGGGAAAAAAACATTGTCGTTAACTGAAATAAAAATAAAAACGAGGCGTTACAAAAAAACGATAACTAAAACTGTAATGTCTGTTTGTATGCCGTAGACATTTATAGTTTCCGACTGGGAACCCAGAAATTCCGACATTCAATGTCAGAGTGAGCACAACATAGTCCGTGCCCCTCGCCTTGCGTCATGGCGGTACCGAAAGTCAGAAGAAAGCGACAGTCCGTTCTACTTTACCTTGTTAAGGTAAGATAGGTTAGCCTCCTTGTGCGCGCTTCTCAAATGTACTTTCAAATTCGTGGGATTTTTCCCTTTAATAAATTGTCCACATATTTTCCACCTTCCATTGCAAGGCCCTTGCTTATTTCTGACACAGTCATCAAATCGGAAAGCCCCCTTCCCCCGAAACAGAAGCTAACCCCGGTATAGGGCATGAATGTATGGGTACAGGGCCAGGCAGCATGACGGAGACAACCGTAGGACAGAGAAAACTACAGGAGGGCTTTCACCGGCGACCTGATAGTGCTGGTTAGTAAATACTGAAGAAAGGGAATTTCGGCGAAAAAGGCACAGGCCCGGAGGCCGAGATATCTGACTCCAACTAATTCCCGCGAATACGTTGATAGGACTTATGAATACCAAAACTCAGTGATCAACTCTGAGATGATAGATTCCGGTTAAGAAAGGTTTACTGAGTCCAGCAAATAAGTTACAATCACATATGTGGGTTCACAAAAGACACTGAGTATCCCTAGCTTCAGACAAAGGAGTCGGAGCTCAGGCTAGCAAAGTCTCTGTTAAGTTGTGAGCCCCGTTCTGCAATATACCTCAACCTTTATCATTTTCCTTAATGGGGTGTAATCCTCCTGTCTCCGGGCGGATTTTTCTGTTGCCACATACACACACACACACACACACACACACACTCAAAGGGTTGGGTCCTCTGCCTGGTGCAACTTCCTCTTCTTGTTCTCGTAACCTTTAAACAATTCACTTTTATGCCATATAAGAACTTAACTATTTTGATGACTTAAGCTTAACCTTCTGTGCATCAAGAGGTCACCCGGAGTACTTTTAACCACTTCCTCAATTTGACTGTACACTGGCCTTTTTTCTTTGGTGGGGGGGGCAAATAAACAGAAATCAGCACTTCGAAACTGGGCAAAACAACCAGCAGTACTTCATTTAAACAACTGTATTCAAGAAGAGCAAGACAATACGATACAAGATTCAAGTTACAGACATAACTATATCCTCCCACCCACTACCAAAAATCATGTTAACTACTTGAACATAAATTTTGCTCTCCTTTCCTTCTGGCCAGCAAATTTCTCAATGACTCTCTGATTAAAGTCAGTCATTTCAGTAACAAGTCTCTTTTCCATGGACAGCATGGCCAATGCATTCAGACTCTCCTGGGTCATGGTGTTTCTGAGAAAAGTTTGTATTCCTTTCAAGGTTGAGAAGCACCTCTCAGCTTCAGCTTGGTGGCTGTGGTCATGGGTGTGGTAATGACAACTTTTACTAGAAAACTTTACTTTTGAAAAGACTTCTTTGAGATTGACAGCTGGAATAGGTCCACAGCACCACGGCAGGCTTTGAACTCTTCCTTGCTGTAGATGAGACTGAGCTCTGTCTTCAGCTTGCTTCCACTGAGCATTGGGTACGCTTTCATGATGCTGCTCAATGCATCTTCAGGAAAGGTATCCTTGTACAGGCTTTGTTGGAACTGTTGGATGCTCCCTTTGATATGGATCGAATCAATGTTCTTCTTCTGGAGCTTGCTTGGAAGTCTACATGTGGCATGATGTGGTGATGAAGTTCCAGAAATAACTTAAAATCCTGATCCTCCAGTAGCATGGCCAGGGATCCTGCTTCTCTGACAATATTGGGGTCGAAGTCACCTGAGTCTTGTATGTTCTCAAAACAGTGAATGAGATCCTTTCTGTGCTCAAAAACAGTATTGATGGCACGGCTATGAAAGTTCCATCTGACATTGCTGGATCTTGTCAGTTAACAGGCAACCACTTTATACAGAAAACTTGTCCACTTGGGTGACTTGGAAAAAATAATTCTTACCTTGGATATGTGAGAGGTGGCCTGTTGCATTATCAGGATGAGCTGATGTGCGTAGCATTGGATGCAGTGTTGGGAGTAACGCGTTACAAAAGTAACGCAATTACAGTAATGTATTCCTTTTTTCTGTAACGCAGTAATATAACGCATTACTAATTAAATTTCGGTAATATTATACTCGTTACAATCTCAGTAACGCGAGTTACAACGCATTTTAACGCAACATTTAGTGGTGCATTGTTTTTTTTTTAAGAATTCACCAACACCGCGACACATTTCTTCACAGGAAAAAAAAGCTGTATTATTTTCCTGTCGCTGTATTCGATGGTTGAGATGACTGCAGAGACAGATACATTTGCGAGATGGATATTATTTTCAGGAGTTATTACGCTGCGTTGAAGTGAGCTGTCCTGTTTCTGTTCCCGTAGTCAGAACCAGAGACGGTACGGACAGCATGTATGTCCCAACAGGTGACGGTACGGACAGCATGTATGTCCCAACAGGTGACGGTACGGACAGCATGTATGTCCCAACAGGTGACGGTACGGACAGCATGTATGTCCCAACAGGTGACGGTACGGACAGCATGTATGTCCCAACAGGTGACGGTACGTCAGCGGCTGACAGATATAAACATGTCGGGAATTAATGTTGAGGCTTGCTACACGTAAATATCATTGCATTTTATCAGCCGTGGAGAGTAACTATGCCTGTAGTGGAATGGCTTCGAATGACGACCAAAAGCGCTTGTCTTTTACTGTGACCATTTACTGTTCAATATGTTGCAGTTTTACAAACAAGAAAGTGAACAACTTGAGCCTGACGGACATGTTGCATCCTGGTTGCATCTCAGTAAGCTAGCAAGAGTAGCTACACAACAGACAACTTCCGTGTAGCTTACTTCAAAATAAAAGCACTTCCTGTGACGGTTCGCAGTAAAACTAAATTACTGTTAAATAAGGTTGTGTAGGCTACCTTTTCACAAATCAGCTGTAAATCAAGTACTGTAAATAATGTAAATAGTGAGTTTTAATCACACTATAATTGAACATTTCCTTTAGAGTGTTTTAACCTAAACATGAATTTCTTATTGAAGTGCTATAAACAAACATTTTACAACAATGCCATACTTTTGAGTATTTTCATTTTCTCCTACTTGCCTATTATACGTTTTACTTATCTATTTTGTATAGCTTTAGTTACTTAGCATATTTATATTAATTATACAAAATATGAATAATCTATGTATTAAAGTGGATAAAGACGAGACTTTATTGATCCAGTGGTGAAATTCACAAGCTAGCTGCCAAATCAAACTTCCCCTGTTATTTTGGTAAAAGTAACTCAAAAGTAATGCAAAAGTAGTGTAACGCATTACAATTCAAAGACAGTAATATTGTAATATAACTAATTACTCTCAAATGACAGTAACTAGTAATCTATAATGTATTACATTTTGGAAGTAACTTGCCCAACACTGATTGGATGTAGTGGACATATCTTGTATTTTCCTCTGAACACCTGCAGTGGCACCCCTCATCAAACCTCATGTTTCATCTGCCTGGATCGATAAAAAATCACTTGTCTGGACTTCTTTGATTATTTTTTCTCTTGTAACAGACAACATACAGTCCAGTAGCTCGTTCTGTATAGTTTTTGACGTTCCCTTAAATACAGTGGCGCTGTCAAGGTGCTCTTTCAAAGCTCCATCAAGAGAGGCAACAAAATCCACCAACCCGCAAAATATCCCGGGGTTATCTGAGCTCTCATTCTCACCATGGCCACATAAAGCCAACTCAAAGGTTCCACAAGATTTCACACAGTCTATTATCCTGGACAGTATGTGTCCTCTTCGTTGTGCTTTCTAATGCCAATCCTGTAGCCTTCATCTAGTTCTTCAGCAATGCTAACTCTGCCAAAAAATGTTAGCTTCATGCTATTATCAAGATGGCTGTGGCTACTTTCATGATGTTTGTATTTTGTTTTAGGTTTCTTACCCCCGTTGTTGTCCACAAAACCTCAGTGCCGACACTTTGAAATAAAAGACAGGGAAAGCAAAGGCCAGGGCCCTCAAGTGTCACGCATTGAGCGTGACAGTCACTCATTTCGGCCTTTTGTCACGTACTCATGCACACATTTTATTTCTCATGTGGAAAGACTATTTATAACATATAATATGCCGCAGCGCCCAAAATTTCTCTGGCTGTGCCGCTCTCACTATAGAACCGGCAAGAATCAAGCGCGTCTCCCCTGGAGTTCTTAAGTCGAGCCTGCCACTTATCAGCCAATCAAAAAAAGAAAGGGCACTAATAGCACTATTGTATCTGGGCATATCCTGGAATTGTTCACGTGATTCTGCTACAACATCTTCCGGAAAGTTTTGTTCACCCACAGAGCTGGAGCTCCGAACATCACTTTGATCACAGAGCAGACGCGGCATCAACCGATTTTGCCGGCGCTTCAGCCCCGGATATATTTTAAAAAGTGTGCGTCACTTAGTGTCCACTCTCACTGTAAAAATAGAGATGAGCCTTCCATTGTCTGTGCAACTTCAGGTTTATAATGGACGCGCACTGCTGTGGAGATGCTGCGCCAGATGTGTCGCGTTTGCACTCCGTGTATTTCTGCCGTGATTTCGGTTTTCCACCTCCGATGTAGAGCAGCGTTCAGCCACTTCCCTAAACGTTCGCTCATTCAGAGACCAGAGTCTCAAACGGGACTCTGTGTCTGTCAGGAGGTCTGAGATCTACCGTATCAGCAGAGTAATCATGTCATGCACAGCAGACTATAGTACAGGCAGATTATTTTCTGGAATATAGTGACTTTTTCTTGTAATAGCCTATTATAACTTTATTTTTCTCAAAATATCACGACTCCTCCAAATCTCAGAGAACACAGATACACTGCAAAAACTGAACTCTAAGTAAGATGAAATATCTTAAATCAAGTTAATATATGCTTATTTTTTTCTGATAAGAAATGTTTACTTACCAGGCAGATTTTATGTTTGAGTTTTTACTTGTTTTAAAGGGGTGATAGAATGCAAAACCGATTTTACCTTGTCATAGTTGAATGAACGACAGTTTGGTGGGTAAATAAGACATACATAGAAGCTCAAAATCCCATTGATACCCCTATCCTCAGCAAATCTCACATTTTGAAACTGCCGCTGAAAACGGGTGAATCTCAACAAAGCTGGATGCTGACGTCAGGATCCCAAAACTTAGTCTTTGTCACGCCCCAACATTTGCATAGGCTACACCACTGATCTGAGATCAGCTTAGTCTTCTGAATCTAGCTAGGTCATGCAGATCTCCAGAGGTCCGCTATTTAATTACTAAATTCACTTCTGAGACTTTTTGATGCAAGAAATCAACTATGTAGAGGTCAAATATGGGCTGATTTACGAAAATTGATGGCTAATTGCAAATTTTGTCCGACTGTGTGTCGCAGTTCAGCAGGAGCTCAGCAGGCTATGTGACAGCGGCCGGTGCTGCCTCGCCGCTCGGCGTGTCCTACTTCATAGACTCACTGTGAGCTAGCTGGATCTCCGTCACGAAGGGAAGCACACAGGACTTCACAGTTTTTTTATCCTATATGTCACTGGATTTTTGTACGGTTCCATCAAACTGTAATAATAGAAACAGTGATTGTAATTTCATTCATCATTACAAATGTTAAATGGTGTTTTCTAGGATCTGAAACTACTGATAGCCCACAGAACCAGGCAAGACATTACAAAATTCTTCAGGAGCTGTACAAATCCAAGCCCAGACCCAATAAGAAGGATGTTGCCCAGCTGTTGGACCTTGAAGACCAAGCAAGACGAGCATACATTGACTCTGATGTTCTTAAGGAGCAGGACAGGCCTGCCAAGATTCTTCAAGCATATCCCTGCTTCAGAGAACTGGATCATGTAAGCAAATTAAATTGCATATATTTGGTTATTGGCTAAGTTATATTTTGCACATACTGTTTTTACACAACTTTGTGTGGAAAGTGATAGTTTTGTCCTCTTTGTCAAATTAATTTAGTCCACAAATTGTACTTCCAAAGTAGTTTAAGAAATTGATACACATTGAAAGATATATTAGTTAGATTTTAACTGGAATGTTTAATATTTATTTTCTCTATTTATGTATTTAATGATCTATTTTTGTCTTTCTCTCTGTACCAGATAATGGATGAACTCCGATGAAATCCTCGATCAGAAAAACTCTCACTACATACCTGAACTAAAGAACCGTTGGGAAACCTTTTATGAGAAGGCACAGTTTTATGGAGTTTGTAAAAAAGTGATGAGGCCTCCGTTGTCGGATAAAGGTAATTGCAGTTTATTGAGAATCCCATGTTAGTATAATTTTTTTTTTTTTAAATAACCAACTTCAGTAAAGTAAGTAAGTAAGTCAGTACATTTTTCTTTTTCACAGTAAAGCAATCTGTTGCCGTGATTAAGGCTTTGCCAGACCTGTTCCCATCACCTGTGGCTCCACAGAAGAAGTTAGGACATACAAGTGCAGCTATGCTTCACATCCTTAAGGTAAGAAATGTATGCATGTACTGTATTTTTCATATCATATTCTCTTAACAGTGAATGGTTTAAGTGATTTTTTTTTTTTTTTTTTTTTGTTTCAGTCTGCAGAAGACCCCAACACCTTTGTCTTTGCCTTTGTCTGTGTGTTTTGGAGGAGCTGTTGTTGTTTTTTCAGCCTCTTGGAAAGTCAAAAACACGTTGCTCTGTTAGATGCTTATAGTTTAATTTTGCCCAATCAGCTTTTCAGCCTTGACCAGTGGTCTTCATGTATGCTCTGCTGATGTGCACCTAAAAATAATAATAAAGAGGTGATAAGAAATTTGACTCATATCTTTATTTTTTAGGCAAGCATTTCACAGTTTCTATTACTGATTTTAAGCATTAATATGATATGTAAATTTCAGGGATTTTGCCTTATTTCAAGAATTTTGTAAAGAAGTAGATGCTAAATTCAAGCAAATTATACTAAAATACCTTAACTGCTTTTATTGTATCAAGAAAATAATGCCTAGTGTGTAGCTTTATGACAAGATTATGGCACTAGCATTTACTCAATTTAAAAAAAATTTCCAACATATTGAGAAAATAATTCTTACATATTTTAATTGTATTAAGGCAAATGCACTTTATCAGTGAGAACACACTAGTTTTAAGGTATCTTAGGTTCTTAGGTTTGTTGAGGTTAGATATTTTTTCTTGTTTTAGAAAATCTTGGCAAGTCAAATGTTCTAGTTCTGTTGGCAGATAATTTTGCTTATTTTAAGTAATATTCACCTAATTTTTGTACTTTTTTTCTTGTTTTTTTAAGCTGGCTTTTTGCAGTGTATATTTTGAATGTGCACAAAGTTTTGAACATGATCGTTCCTCGATGATCCTTCCTCGATGCTTGCTCCTTGCTCCTCGATGATCCCTCCTCGATGGTCGCTCCTCGATGATCCCTCCTCTATGCTCGCTCCTCAATGATCCCCCCTCGATGCTGGCTCCTTGGTCCACGATGAGCCCTCCTCGATGCTTGCTCCTTGGTCCGCGGTCCACGATGATCCCTCCTCAATGCTCGGTCCTCGGGGCAGAAATACAGTGGGGAGAACAAGTATTTGATACACTGCCGATTTTGCAGGTTTTCCCACTTACAAAGCATGTAGAAGTCTGTAATTTTTATCATAGGTACTCTTCAACTGTGAGTGACGGAATCTAGAAAATCACATTGTATGATTTTTAAGTAATTCATTTGCATTTTATTGCATGACATAAGTATTTGATACATCAGAAAAGCAGAACTTAATATTTGTTACAGAAATCTTTGATTGCAATTACAGAGATAATGCGTTTCCTGTAGTTCTTGACCAGGTTTGCTCACACTGCAGCAGGGATTTTGGCCCACTCCTCCATACAGACCTTCTCCAGATCCTTCAGGTTTCGGGGCTGTCGCTGGGCAATACAGACTTTCAACTCCCTCCAAAGATTTGACTGGCTAGGCCACTCCAGGACCTTGAGATGCTTCTTACGGAGCCACTCCTTAGTTGCCCTGGCTGTGTGTTTCAGGTCGTTGTCATGCTGGACCCCAGCAGCCACGACCCATCTTCAATGCTCTTACTGAGGGAAGGAGGTTGTTGGCCAAGATCTCGCGATACATGGCCCCATCCATCCTCCCCTCAATACGGTGCAGTCATCCTGTCCCCTTTGCAGAAAAGCATCCCCAAAGAATGATGTTTCCACCTCCATGCTTCACGGTTGGGATGGTGTTCTTGGGGTTGTACTCATCCTTCTTCTTCCTCCAAACATGGCGAGTGGAGTTTAGACCAAATGGTCATTGGCAAACTTCAGACGGGCCTGGACATGCGCTGGCTTGAGCAGGGGAACCTTGTGTGCGCTGCAGGATTTTAATCCATGACGGCGTAGTGTGTTACTAATGGTTTTCTTTGAGACTGTGGTCCCAGCTCTCTTCAAGTCATTGACCAGGTCCTGCCGTGTAGTTCTGGGCTGATCCCTCACCTTCCTCATGATCATTGATGCCCCACGAGGTGAGATCTTTGGAGCCCCACACCGAGGTAGATTGACCGTCATCTTGAACTTCTTCCATTTTCTAATAATTGAGCCAACAGTTGTTGCCTTCTCACCAAGCTGCTTGCCTATTGTCCTGTAGCCCATCCCAGCCTTTATCCCTGATGTCCTTACACAGCTCTCTGGTCTTGGCCATTGTGGAGAGGTTGGAGTCTGTTTGATTGAGTGTGTGGACAGGTGTCTTTTATACAGGTAACAAGTTCAAACAGGTGCAGTTAATACAGGTAATGAGTGGAGAACAGGAGGGCTTCTTAAAGAAAAACTAACAGGTCTGTGTGAGCCGGAATTCATACTGGTTGGTAGGTGATCAAATACTTATGTCATGCAATAAAATGCAAATTAATTATTTAAAAATCATACAATGTGGATTTTTGTTTTAGATTCCGTCTCTCACAGTTGAAGAGTACCTATGATAAAAATTACAGACTTCTACATACTTTGTAAGTACGAAAACCTGCAAAATCGGCAGTGTATCAAATACTTGTTCTCCCCACTGTAAGAGCTTTGAGACGGCTTTCACCGAGGAGGGACAGAACAACCTCCAGTTCAGCTGAGGAGTGAGGAGCTATCAAATAAGGGCCATGAGATGCAGCTTATGTTCAATTTGCTTTAAAGCCCGGCGCACTTCCTGGGGGCCTGGTTCTCACATAAAGCTCCTCCAGGTAATGATAGATAAGTTTAGGGTGCAGTGCATGATGTGTGAAAGAGACGTGTGTGTGTGTGTATTAACGTTACCTGGAGAAGAGTCTGGCCTTGGTGGTTCCCAGTAGTGTGGCTTTGTTTCCCTCCACCAGCAGCAGGGATCCCTCCCTCAGACCCTGAAGATGCACAAAATGACCATAAAATATCTGGTAAAAAGCCGGTATTTGTCTGTGGCCTTCTCAAACAAATAAAGGCAATAAAACATTGAAAACATTGTGCTATAATGGCTGATTTGGTAAATTTCCACATCTCTATTGCCATCATTACAACAATCATTATTAACCCAAAGATCATTGATTACATGAATTCTGTTGACAAATAATTTCCAATCGACGAATGTTCACAGTTTACAAAGATTTGCCATCAGAATTCTTACAAATTTTTCGATGTTGTTTTCTTAAATGAAGTCAACACTTCCAGCTAATTTTTCACAATAGAAGCGTACCTGTAAAGGGAGAGAATTATGTACATAGATCCTCTGGAATCATTTCAATGAGAAATCTGTGAAGGAAGTGTGCAACATCTTTCCAAGCTAGTTTAAAGGCAGGGTCGGTAACTATTTCCAATACACACTTTTTATATATATTGTTTGAAATGGTCTTTACACCCCGACAGCATAAAGAACTTATGGGCTCTGAAAAAGGAGCGAAAAAGATCTGTCACCTGTAGCTTATGTAATCCTGTAAACACGGGCACCAATCAAAACCTGGCAGTGCGCTTGGAAAAAAACAATGAAATGCCTCCTTGCGTAGGCACAGCGGGGCTACTCTACCCCTCCCGCGAACGAGCCTGAGCTCAATGAACGTCGTCGCCGGAGTTACTGCAAGTATTCAGGAGAACGGAGGAAAAAACTCAGCAAAAGTTGCTGCTGCTGCAGTTACTGCTAAAAAGGCAAAGAAAAGAAAGTCTGAAAAAGCGGCGACTACAAAGGCTGCAGATGCAGATTGAGGGGATAGACGGAGCCACCGAGGAGATGCAACTTTCAAATCTTGCTAGCTTTTCAACATTCCCACTCTGCCTTTACCAGTGAACTTAAATAATGGCAGACTGGAAGCAAGCAGTTAAGAAGAGGAACTGAGAGTATGACATACGTTGTTGGGATTAGTGCTGTAGACATGTACATTACACTGACTTTATCGAGACAAACAAAAGGTAAACATGGAAATAGTTTGGAGTTTGTAGTCTCACCAGGACACATGGATGTCAGCTTCTTCATGGTACTGAGTGATCCTCTGCTCTCTGGTCTCCTGCACAAGAATAATGAAGTAAAATGAAGTATAATGTTAGCCCTGTTGTTCTAGCCTATATTTGTTTACATTCAATCAAACTGTGTCCATTAGAAGTATGCCGAATCATCTGTTAGCAGCTCCTGATTGCAGTTTAAACATGGATGTACAGACAACTATCGCTGGATTACTTTATACTCACGAAAAAGATAAAACATGTAGATTCTCAGGCAAGTTCTGCAGTTATAGGGAGCACATTTTTTCTATAATTTCTAGGCAGATTTATGGACGTTTATTCACCAGAGATATCAGAGATAATTACATCCCCTGAACACGTAAGTCACACAGAATCTGCAATTTTTTTTCATGTCTGTGAGTTCAGATTTGACCGAGTTATGACTCTGAGAAGCAGTGTGTTTTTGACGCAAGTGGGGGCAAAAGGGCGCTAAGGGTTTTAAAGTACCTTAATCGCCTCCATGAGTGTGTTGCAAATGCTGCTGCTGTTGCTAATCGGGCCGAATCCTTTTTTATCAGCAAAAAAATAGATACAGTAGAGTTGTTTTATGGTCACTCTACTCCACTGCTTAAGTCGACAGCTGCATTATATTTTATGTTGACGACTGCTGTAGTTTGTCAATGACTGTCATGTTAGTCCTGTTAAGTAAAACGTACTTTAAACAAACTTTTTGGGACTCAGTTCTTAATCTAAACATTAAGTTGGTGCATTATAAAACATATCTAAGAGTTGCTTGTTGCTTGTACAATTTACAGCAGAAGTTCTCTGAGAATCTCTTTTATATCCAAGATGAACTGGTATTGAAACTGAAATTTCCCTAACCTGATTGATACCTAATTTGAATCGAAATCGATTCTGGTAATCACTGGCGATACCCAGTCCTATTAAACCTAACTGAATGTAATGTATTTTCGAGTCAGAGGACAAAACCAGAGTCAATTCAAACACCAGATGAACGCTTAAGATCAGCCCTAAAATGTTATGGAGTGCCATGGGGATTAAATGGTTTGTTGATTTTCCTGTGAAAGGATTAGTGTCCAAGATTTATGCTAAACTGATGCAAGTATCCATAGGAGAACTCCCAATAGTAAAGAAATGGGAACGAAAGTTCTGGAATAAAACAACATCAATAATATCTAATGTGATATAGCTTGGCCTAGTACTAGTTTTTAGTTAATTTAGCTTAAATAAATTAACAATTGATATAGTTAAATATAGTCTAAATTAGATGCATTAAAATACCTGAATAAATAAGTTAGCATAATAATCATGTGGCAGTTTAAAGTAATCTTGTTTATTCACCAAATAACAAAATATCGGTTTTGGAGGGGGCCCAAAGCAATTCAGCATGCCTAGTGTAATCTTTCCATTTAATATGGCTCTGCCTCCATGAAAAGTTCAGGGTGCACAGACTGTGTGTGTGTGTGTGTGTGTGTGTGTGTGTGTGTGTGTGTGTGTGTGCGTGTGTGTGTGTGTGTGTGTGTGTGTATGTGTGCGTGTGTGTCTGTGTGTGTGTGTGTGTGTGTGTGTGTGTGTGTGTGTGTGTGTAAAGAGTCTGGCCTTGGATTTTGTCTCTACATTTAGAAATCTCCTGAATCAATGTTTTTGTGAGTTAATCTAGGAACATTTGAAAACACATTTCCGACTTTTGTTTTATTAATTATGGTTTATTGACTTACATATCATTTTAGCTTAGGTTGTACTGATTTAAGAGATATGAAACATTTGAAGATACTCTAAGAAATGACATCACAATAAGTTAAAATACCAATGTAGGCACTGAAGGATTATCTCTATTACTGAGTTCAAAGGGTTCATTTCCCATCGACTCTCCGCACAGTTCACAAAGATACCAAGTAGATTTAACATCACAATTCTTTATTGAAATTAATGAGACAATGAGACACAATTCTTCACAATAAAAGTGTACTGTTGGACACATTGTACATGTTAGCATAGCATTGACCCTTTTGTCAGTCTGTTTCCCATTTGTCAGGGTCATATTTGGACGCTGTTGGACATTTTGTACATGTCTGCATAGCATTGACCCTTTTGTCAGACTGTTTCCCAAATGGCAGGGACATTTCTGGACTCGGGTGGATAAAATGTCCAGAAATATAGGTGACTCTTGACTCCCCACGCAGGATTTAGCTTGCGGTGCAGTCAGGGGTTTCGGTGGCATAAAGTGACCCTAAAAGCCTGCGTGATGTATGACAAGTGGCCACCACATTGTCACCGTGTTCATTTTCTGCCGTGTCCCTATACACGCCCATTCATTTTGACTGACATACGGGAACATTTCCCTACACAATAACAGTGTACCTGTAAATGAAGGGAATTATTTCAGTAAGCTGAAATAATGTGAAACATCTGGGAAGGAATTGTTGCGTTTCATGGACGGTAGCTTAACATTGATCTTAAATAATGGCAGAATGGAAGCTAATATAAAAACAGAAGGGCTGTGCAATTAATACAATTATGATCGCCATTTTGATTTTGGCTCAAAATTACGAAAACTGTGAATTCAAGAAAACCGATTATTTTGCACATTACGTTTTGCAATTAACTAAAAAAAGTATAAAGAGAAATTTTACATTTTAAGGTGTTTTCACTGTTGATTTGTTTAACTCTTTCACTGTTTTAAACATCATTCTGAAATGGTCTTTACCAGAGGTGGGACAAAGTCATTGTTATGCAAGTCACAAGTAAGTCTCAAGTCTTTGCCCTCGAGTCCCGAGTCAAGTCGAGTCAAAGATGAGGCAAGTCCCGAGTCGAGTCACAAGTCAAAGCCAACAAGTCTCAAGTCGAGTCCAAAGTCCTACCATTTTAGTTTCGAGTCATTTCAAGTCCTCTTACCACAGAAATAAAATTTATACAAATCATGTATGTCTGTAAGATTTGTATTTATTTAAACCTCTTTTTATACAATGACATTAATCAAATAAGGGCCCGCATGTTTTGCAAATTGCAACTCTTTTTTTGTCGACTACCTCATAATTTTTATAGCCAAACGAAACTATCTTCGGTATCATTTTGCCAACTGGCGCGTTGTTGCTTGTGCTTCATTGGTTGTCTTGCAGACGTGCCTGCTTAGATGCTGTCGAATCAAAACAACGTGGGACTACAGTGATTGGATGTCGTGCAGACAGCGCGCGTGCTCTCTGCATGCATACAGGTGGTGCACATTTTTTTCACAGATGCAGATAAACTGAGAGCGGCGCGGCCGTGTGAACATTTTCTTCCCCAGTTTTCATGGGAAGTCTTCTCGAATCAAAAGGTGCAAGTCCAAGTGAAGTCACGAGTCATTGATGTTAAAGTCCAAGTCGAGTTGCAAGTCTTTGTACATTTTGTCGAGTCGAGTCTGAAGTCATCAAATTCATGACTCGAGTCTGACTCGAGTCCAAGTCACATGAATCGAGTCCACACCTCTGGTCTTTACTCCCCGACAGCATAAATAAATTATGGGCTCTGAAAAAGGTGTGAAAAAGATCCGTCATCTGTAGCTGTTGTAATCTTGTAAAACGGCCACCAATCAATCCTTGTGGTGAGCTTGGATGAAATGTCTCTTTGCCCCGCTGGCGTACTCTTCCCCTGCCGTGAACAAACCTGACATTGAAGAACGTTGTCGCCAGAGTTACTGCAAGTCTACTGAGAACAGAGGACAAAACTCAGCAAAAGTTGCTGCTGCCGCAGTTATTTACAACTGCCCAACCACCTGCTAAAATTATTAACATATGCAGATGATAACAAGCTGTTCCTTTATCAGAATTGCAGCTCTGTTTCAATCATCTTTCCTCTTAAACACATCAAACAATACCACTGACACGCCACGCTGACACCGTTTGCTCTCCACCTGTACCTGTGGCTGTTACTATTATTACTGTAAGCAGTTCCTGTGTCAATGCTCCACCCAGTGGTCACACACATAACTGCATATCCATTCATGACACCAACCTGCTATGTAAACAAAACAAAGTTACATTATGGCTCCAACATGTATTTTGATGCTGATACTTTTAAGTAATATTTTCATGATTGTCTCTAATAACTAGAAGTAGTATTTCTGCACTGTGGTTTCAGGTACTTTTAGTTCCACCGTGTGTCAGGATACCTCGATACAGACCTACATGAAGTTACACTTGTTTTGGGTTTGATTGTTTTTCTCTCAAACATTCCTTAAAAAGTCTAAATAAACTTTGTTATCCCGTATGAGTAAATTCATGTGATCTTACATGTCTCCTCAAAAGAAAAAGAAACACAACACATTCAAATAAACTTTATTATCTCATTACCTAACCGATTCATCAGTGTCTTTATTTATAATTTGGATTAATATTTTAACCTTGTTTTATTGTAATTATTTAAAAAAAAAAGGAATAAAATATTATTATCCCTTTGGAGAACACAAGAACCCAACACACCAGAAACTCCTCTTGTATCACAGAACGTTCTGACAACATTTGGACTTTTATTTTTGAAGAGAAGATCTACACCACTCATGTCTGGTAGGTGGATGTTGTTACCTTTAGACAGAGCAAGGCTAGCTGTTTCCCCGTTTCCAGTCTTTATGCTAAGCTAAGCTAAGCTAACGTCTGCTTGAGAGAGCTTCATATTTAGTGTATATACGAGAGTTGTCTCGATCTGAACATTAACTCTCAGAGAGAAATCAAATAAGTGTGTTGAATCTTATTTTATTGGATCAGTGGATGCTGTTATAACAGACAATATTCAGTAAACTAAAATGAAAAAGATGTCAGAGTATTTGAATGTTTTCTGTATTTCATTTTGTGTTATTTATAGATTAAAAGTCCAATAACTGATTATGTTTTTGTCCAGCTCAGAGAGTCAGTTTCCTTCTAATGTTAAAACTCAAATGTGAACCGTTTCCTAACTCTTCAGATAATAAACAAGTGAAAGTGAGTCTGTCAGCAGAGAGCTGTTTCTGTCTGCAGAACAAACTGAAAGAGAATCAATGATAGAGATTATAGATGAGCTGTAGTGAGATCATGATGGAGGGAGGCCTCACAGCTTCTTGGAGCACAGGAAAGGATATATTATGTTGCACGGCGCGTTGTTCCAGTTGTCTGTAGAGAGATTTTCCAGAGTTTTAATATTTTAACTTTTCATCTTTCAGACTACAAATATGACCGCCTGCTATAAGTTTAGAGATCATTTTTGGATCATCATGTTTATTTAGAAGACAATATGTTTCATATGTTGTTGTTTTTTACCATTATAGTTCATCTCAAGACAGTTCTCCACTCCACCTTTGTTGTCAGGCTGCCCCGCACCCCAGTGTTTGTAGTCGAATGTGGATCCATCAGACCACATCCACTCACCCTCCTGGAGGAGAGAGATTGGTTCAAAGTCAAAGAAAATCAAAAGAGGATCCTCCTTTTTACTGTTTCTTATTTACAGTAATTTTCCTCTTTCTGTTCTTTATTTCTTTCATCAAATTTCATTTTCTCGACAGCTCGAGAGACGAGTGACATCACTTCCTGTGATGATAAAAGTCTCACCTGCACTGAGTCAAAGCCTCCCATCCAGGTCCGTTTGTTTGCACCGCTCACTTGGTTAATGAAGGTTCTGAGGAATACATGTTCCTCTTCTGAGTGGACTGAAGCCAGATTCCCACCATCAGACTTGCAGAAGTTCTAATGGAGACAATATAATAAGTTAAAAACATTTAAGAAAAAAACATAAACCTAATCACAATTTTAACAGATGTGATCTCAGGACATCTCATTTATATACTGACATACCTTTGGACAATGCAGGACTTTTACTGTAACAAAGTATTAATACTTTTAGAGACTGTCCTCCCCCAAAAAACAGTCCTATAAGTCGTTTGTTCAAGCAGCAATTAGGACTCATATTTAGGTTTATAGTGGTGGCGCCCTCTAATGGCCGTAGTAGTTATGACAGCAGCAAAGCAGGAAGTAAAGTGATTTATTTTTTGCTCCTGTCATAACTACTATGGCCACTAGAGGACACCGCCACTAGAAATCTAAATATAGGTCAGGACAGTCTTGATAAAACTGCTGTACCTCTGCATCGATCCAATTCTTTCCCTGGAAGTTGAAACTGAAACAGCGAGAGCCGAACTGAGTCCATCCAGGAGGGCAGGAACCTTCAAGACAATGTAGCAGTAGCAGTTTGTATTTTTTGTTGCATGTGTGTGTGTGCCTCCTCCCTCCCTTCTCCAGCTAGTTGGTTATTGCTTGTGCTCACTCAGCTCCCTGGATAAAGGAGGGAGGAGACCTTCATTGTGCCGGCCGGCAGCAGACTGCACTGAGTGAAGCATGTGAAGTTGATCGACCTCTGCCTGTCTGTAGCAAGCTCGCTTTAGTTTTTTAACTTCTGTGAGGCAGTGTTGCATGTCTTCTGTTTGTATTATTAATAAATTATATAGAAAATGTTGCTACAAGCTCCTCCCATCCTTCCTTCAGAAACCTAACATAATTATTTTCTCCCTAATCCCTATCAGGACGTAATATATCTTTCTACGTGATGCAATCAGTCAAGAGCAGATGTACGGGAAGATAACATCTTGGCGTACAGCCAGGGACAGCGAGGTCAATGGCCTTATGTGGTATCGTTAGCTAATGTTAAACGTGTGATGTACTGATATGGACTCCATCCTCCCAAATGTATAAATGACTGGCATGCTAGAGAATGTCTTCAGTTCCTCTGCAGAGTAACTCAGGTCTTTGGTTGAATTAAGATCTTATGTTTTGCAACATCTTGGTCTCCCTGAAAAATACTTGATTAGTAAAATCTGCAAGTTGAAAAATCAACATGGAGAAGAGACACACAACAAAAAATACAAACCCCTACGTAACACTGTATGAACAAACAAGTCAAATACAATCAGAGCAACGAGTCAGAGATACTGTACTGACCTGGGCAGCAGGTTTGTCCACAACACTGTGATCACAAAAAGACGTATTAAACACGAGCAGTCTAATTACAGGACTACTCAACTCAACTTTATTGATATAGCACCTTTGATACAAACATTCAGCTCAAAGTTCTTCACAGAACAAACTTATCTAATGTTTCAGCTTACAGTTTGCACTCAGCCTACATTAAAACTAGTAACATTATTTAATAACTGTCTCATAATCTTACAGGTTGGGAAACCACTGCATTATACTGCATGTGCAACACATAGAGTTGTTTTTTCAATTAATAGTTGCATAGTTTTTACTTACAGATGGAGCCAACAGTCCGATGGACAAACAGAGCAACAAAGCAAACTGAAAGCCTGATGCCATCTGTGGAGAGACGTTAAACAAAGTCAACATACTGCAGACAAGGACATAAATGCAGACAATTAATGACTGTGATCAGTGAGACATTTATCACATTAAAGTATCCTGCTAGTTATAAGTGTGTTATATAATATATATATGGTTTAATATTTTAATTCATATTTAAAATGTCTAAATATTAAATGGTTAAAAAGTGAAGTATAATTACCTTTGCTGAGGTGATTATTGGCTGACAGAGAGGAGAACAGAGACGGTCACTGATAGAAAATCCACTCTTTATATAGTTTATCAAAGCGCCACAAGGTCTGCAGCCTGCAAGATCCCTTCAAGTTACGCCCCTCTCTTCCAGTCGCAGACACCCCCTTATCAAGTGGAGTGGAATCTCATTTATATTATTGAAACCTGATAACATGTTTGAATTGCTGATCGACATGGTGGTGCTTATGGAAAGGAACAAGGAAACACTTGTTATATTAAACTTCTTTTAATAAGATTAGATTAGATTCAACTTTATTGTCATTGCACAAGCAAGGACAACCAGTACAACGAAATGCAGTTTTACATCTAACCAGTAGTGCAACCATTAAAAGTGCTTTTCCTTTATAGCAGTGCTTAAAAAAAGACATAAAATACAGAATGCAGTATGATCATGTTAGTCCATTATTAAAGTGCATTAGCAAGTAAAGTGCATAGAGTTCTGAGAAATCAGACAGTATATATTGTATATAGTATAATAGTAGAGACAGAATGCAGTATGATCATATATAGTGCATTGTTGAGGTGCATTAATAAAGTGCATAGTGATCAGAGGTAGTCAGACAGACCATAGTCCATGTGCCAAAGGAGAGGGGGCGGAGCGGGGCGGAGCAGGGGCAAAGGCTAGTGTTGGGTCTTGGTATTGAACAGCGTTATGGTGTTGTGAAAAAAGCTGTTTCTGAGCCTGCTGGTGCTAAGGCTCCTGTAACGTCTCCCAGATGGCAGGATGGAGAACAGTCCATGACTGGGGTGTGTGTGGTACTCGATGATATTTGATATTTGTACTATACTGGTGGGGGTCTAGTGTAGGAGGAAAGCTGGGCTTGAGGTGGGCTAAGATTAGCTTCTCAAGGCACTTGGTGATGATGGGGGTCAGTGCTACCGGATGATAGTCATTCAGGCACTCTGGGTTTGATCACTTGGGCACGGGGACGGTGGTGGTGGTCTTGAGGCACACGGGAACAACAGCTTGGGCCAGTGACAGGTTGAATATGGCGGTAAAGACTCAGTTGCTCGGCAGGGATGCCATCCGGGCCAGCTGCCTTCCGTACATTCACCCTACTCATAGAAGTTGTTAGGCTCATTAGCAAAGGAGGTAGTGGTGGTAGGGGGGGTTGAGTTTGCTCTTCTGTAGTCTGTGATGGCCTGTATCCCTTACCACATACTTAACGTCGGGGGTCGGAGTTATTGAAGTGCTCCTTAATCCGAAGTTTGTGGATTTGTTGGGCGTTCCGTATTCCCCTTTTCAGGTTAGCCCTGGATGTAAGTAAGTAAATAAAGTTGATTTATATAGCACATTTCACAGATAAAAAATCACAAAGTGCTTCACAATAAAATGTAATACAGTACAACAAATTAAAATACAAGAAAATTAAATACAAATAGAAAACATAATAAACAACCATAAGAAACCCTCAACTAACTAAAAGCCTGCTTGAAGAGCAGAGTCTTCAGTTGCTTTTTAAAAGATTCAACAGAATTCAGAAGGCAAAGCTCTCAATCTACCGGTCAGTTTTCGTTCCTACCCTCACCTATGGTCATGAAGGCTGGGTCATGACTGAAAGAACGAGATCCAGGGTACAAGCGGCCGAAATGGGTTTCCTCAGGAGGGTGGCTGGCGTCTCCCTTAGAGATAGGGTGAGAAGCTCAGTCATCCGTGAGGAGCTCGGAGTAGAGCCGCTGCTCCTTTGCGTCGAAAGGAGCCAGTTGAGGTGGTTCGGGCATCTGGTAAGGATGCCCCCTGGGCGCCTCCCTAGGGAGGTGTTCCAGGCACGTCCAGCTGGGAGGAGGCCTCGGGGAAGACCCAGGACTAGGTGGAGGGATTATATCTCCAACCTGGCCTGGGAACGCCTCGGGATCCCCCAGTCAGAGCTGGTTAATGTGGCTCGGGAAAGGGAAGTTTGGGGTCCCTTGCTGGAGCTGCTACCCCCGCGACCCGAGACCGGATAAGCGGAAGAAGATGGATGGATGGATGGATGGACGACAGAATTCACACAACGTAGAGAGAGAGAGGCAAGACATCCCACAGCCTAGACGCCACTGCCTGGAAAGATGTACTTTTAACAGTACCAACTTGTCCTCAATGTGAGTTTTGTTTGACAGCTTTGATGTTTAAACACGCCAACACAGATATGTGTCCCTGCTGAACACATGACCTGGTTCGACTGCTTCTATGTACTGTTTGATATACTTTACATATAAAACATGATGCGCTGGTATCTTGTGTGGTACGTAAAACCTTTGTCTGCAAAGTAACAATAAACTAAAGCTGTCAGATATATGTAGTGCAGTAAAAAGTACAATTTTTACCTCAGATGTAGTGGAGTAGAAGTAGAAAGGAGCAGAACATGGAAACACTCAAGGAAAGAACAAGTACCTCAAGTTTGTACTGAACTGAAGTCAGAAAACATCATCACAGAAACACAACAGATTTCTCTTTAAAATGTTTATTCAGTTTTGACATTGTGACATGGTGAGATCTTCATGTCCTGCTTTCTTCTGATTGGTCAATGTGTCAGCAGGAAGCTGAGGTCACTACCAGGGTCGTACTCCACTGTGGGCTTTCCCCTAAAACACACAAAACACATCATGATTATTGTTACTGGTTTTCAGGGGTGGAATGTAACTGTAACATTTACTCAAGTCCAAATGTTGAGGTACTTGTACTTTATTTGAGTCTTTTCTTTTCATGCCACTTTCTACTTCTACTGCGCTACATTTCAGAGAGAAATATCATACTTTTTACTCCACTACATTCATCAGTTACAGCTTTAGTTACTAGTTACTTTAGTTACTCCGCTACATTCATCTGTTCCAGCTTTAGTTACTAGTTACTTTAGTTACTAGTTACTTTAGTTACTCCACTACATTCATCAGTTACAGCTTTAGTTACTAGTTACTTTAGTTACTCCACTACATTCATCTGTTACAGCTTTAGTTACTAGTTACTTTACACATTAAGATTACTGCACACAGAACACATGTAGTTTATAAATCTGATGTTTTATTCTAAAGTAAACTAGCCGACAATATAACGGCTACAAGTCACGCTGAGATGATTAGACCATTACACACACAACTGGTTGGATTCTTTACACTTTCTAAAATGTTTTAATACTTAAACTACATTTTCCTGATGATACTTAAGTAACATTTTCAATGCAGGACTTTTACTGTAACAGAGGGCCAGATCTACGTACATTTGCGAACGTAGTGTTATCAGCTCCATGGCCAACCTGCAGAAAGCGCACGCTGTAATACTTAAGTTTACATCGTATTTACCAAACCTGCAGTTCATCGGGTAATCAGCACCTTTCTCCGCCCACTATACCGTAAATTGTGCTGTAGCAAAGCGTTAAGTACTGGTGCTATGATGCGGCTGAGTGCAGACTGCCATATTCCTACTGCTGATGCTATGACTGTATGAAATTATCCTGATGCCAGTATTTGTAATGTAGCGAGGAGTTTAACAACTGCTGGAATGGAATGTGAACGCTGAGTCGGAGATTCAATGTCATCTTTGATTTCTTCCAGTAACTGTAATATTGCATGGCTGCTTAATCTGTAACACTTAATGATCTCGTGTTCACTCAACTGAAAAGGTGTGATCCTTGTGGCAAAAATCTTTTCAGCTTGTCTACTTGGCCTATGTCTTTGTCTTGCTCATTTCACCAGGAGGCATATGCCAGGAAACCCGCTTGTGGCTGGTTTACACCTGCTTTTAAGAGGCGGAGAATTTTCACCACAAAATAGAGGCGCACTTTCACGGGCAGTTTTTGTACATACTGCGGAATACATAATTAGGCGCACTTTACGCTTCCCCTCCCATCTCTTTATAGGAAACTCCCACTTTCCCCTTGACCCTCCCGTGAATGCATATGCATGACACGGAAAAGCGCAATTTGCCATTTCCAGTTCCCGCGACAGGCAGTCTGCGCTTTTACCTCAGTGCGGCATGTTTGTACATACCTCGCCATGTTTTTACGTGCACGTTGCGAAACAAATACGCCTGAAGTGGGTGCAAAAGCGTTAGTACATGAGGCCCTACAGAGTGGTGTTAGTACTTTACTGAAGTAACTTTCTTTTTCCTAATATGATCTTTGTAGAATCAGGGGAGGACATAGTCCGGAGTATCCCTTTCTCACATGTAGCACAGAACAAGAGATTGGCCGTGTCAGACGCGTTCTCACTTCCTAGAAATCCTCCGTTTGGTTTGGGCGAGGGGTGGCGTTTGGGTAGACGCTGGTCAAACGCAATGAAAAATCGGAAATCGGAATCAGTCTAAAAATTGTAATCAGTGCATCTCTAATTTACAGACATTTCTTTCTCCATGTAAGTCCGTGGGAAAAGTTTTACCGTAGAGTTTAATGTTTTTGTGGGCCAGAGGGCCAACTGTTTCGACACTATAGCTGCATCTCATGTCGCTTAAATTGCATCCCTGACTCCTCTACTTGTCTCCCTTCCTCGCGTCTTAGTCCCTCCCACCAAGGAAGCCCTGGAGAGACACGAGGAAATCATCGGAGAAGAGAGGCAACGAGCAAATGTTTTTTTGAGGGATGAGACCTCCTTTCCTCTGAAGCGTCACATGAATTCGTCAGCTGTTTGGGCGGAGTTAGCGACTCCTTCAGCTGCACGGCTTCCGGGAAGGCTGCTCTCTGTATCCTCACTCATAGCTCCTCGATGATCCCTCCTCGCTCCTCAATGATCCCTCCTCGATGCTCCCTCCTTGATGCTCCCTCCTCGATGCTCGCTCCTCGCTCCTCAATGATCCCCCCTCGATGCTTGCTCCTTGGTCCACGATGATCCCTCCTCGATGCTCACTCCTCAATGACCCCCCCTCCATGCTCGCTCCACGCTCCACGATGATCCCTCCTCAATGCTCGGTCCTCGTGGCAGAAATAAGAGCTTTGAGACGGCCTTCACCGAGGAGGGACAGAACAACTTCCCGTTCAGCCGAGGAGTGAGGAGTCGAGGAGCTATCAAATAAGGGCCATGAGATGCAGCTTATGTTCAATTTGCTTTAAAGCCCGGCGCACTTCCTGGGGGCCTGGTTCTCACATAAAGCTCCTCCAGGTAATGATAGATAAGTTCAGGGTGCAGTGCATGATGTGTGAAAGAGACGTGTGTGTGTGTATTAACGTTACCTGGAGAAGAGTCTGGCCTTGGTGGTTCCCAGTAGTGTGGCTTTGTTTCCCTCCACCAGCAGCAGGGATCCCTCTCTCAGACCCTGAAGATGCACAAAATGACCATAAAATATCTGATAAAAAGCTGGTATTTATCTGTGGCCTTCTCAAACAAATAAAGGCAATAAAACATTGAAAACCTTATGCTATAATGGCTGTATTTGGTAAATTTCCACAGCTCTATTGCCATCATTACAACAATCATTATTAACCCTAAGATCACTGATTACGTGAATTCTGTTGACAAATAATTTCCAATCGACTGTTCACAGTTTACAAAGATAACAGCAGCAGATTTGCCATCAGAATTCTTAGTAATTTTTCAATGTTGTTTTCTTAAATGAAGTCAACACTTCCAGCTAATTTTTCACAATAGAAGCGTACCTGTAAAGGGAGAGAATTATGTACATAGATCCTCTAGAATCATTTCAATGAGAAATCTGTGAAGGAAGTGTGCAACATCTTTCCAAGCTAGTTTAAAGGCAGGGTCGGTAACTATTTCCAATACACACTTTTTATATATATTGTTTGAAATGGTCTTTACACCCTGACAGCATAAAGAACTTATGGGCTCTGAAAAAGGAACGAAAAAGATCTGTCACCTGTAGCTTTTGTAATCCTGTAAACACGGCCACCAGTCAGAACCTGGCGGTGCGCTTGGAAAAAAACAATGAAATGCCTCCTTGCGTAGGCACAGCGGGGCTACTCTACCCCTCCCGCGAACGAGCCTGAGCTCAATGAACGTCGTCGCCAGAGTTACTGCAAGTATACAGGAGAACGGAAGTAAGTCTGACGCTGAAAAAGCGGCGACTACAAAGGCTGCAGATGCAGATTGAGGGGATAGACGGAGCCACCGAGGAGATGCAACTTTCAAATCTTGCTAGCTTTTCAACATTCCCACTCTGCCTTTACCAGTGATCTTAAATAAAGGCAGACTGAAAGCGAGCATTTAAGAAGAGGAACTGAGAGTATGACTTAAGTTGTTGGGATTAGTGCTGTAGACATGTACATTACACTGACTTTATCGACACAAACAAAAGGTAAACATGGAAATAGTTTGGAGTTTGTAGTCTCACCAGGACACATGGAGTGTCAGCTTCTTCATGGTACTGAGTGATCCTCTGCTCTCTGGTCTCCTGCACAAGAATAATGAAGTAAAATGAAGTATAATGTTACCACAGAGCCCTGTTGTTCTAGCCTATATTTGTTTACATTCAATCAAACTGTGTCCATTAGAAGTATGCCGAATCATCTGTTAGCAGCTCCTGATTGCAGTTTAAACATGGATGTACAGACAACTATCGCTGGATTACTTTATACTCACGAAAAAGATAAAACATGTAGATTCTCAGGCAAGTTCTGCAGTTATAGGGAGCGTATTGTTTCTATTATTTCTAGGCAGATTTATGGACATTTATTCACCAGAGATATCAGAGATAATTACATCCCCTGAACACGTAAGTCACACAGAATCTGCAAATTTGTTTTTCATGTCTGTGAGTTCAGATTTGAGAGTTATGACTCTGAGAAGCAGTGTGTTTTTGACGCAAGTGGGGGCAAAAGGGCGCTAAGGGTTTTAAAGTACCTTAATCGCCTCCATGAGTGTGTTGCAAATGCTGCTGCTGTTGCTAATTGGGCCGAATCCCTTTTTATCAGCTAAAAAATAGATATAGTAGAGTTGTTTTATGGTCACTCTACTCCACTGCTTAAGTCAACAGCTGCATTATATTTTATGTTGACGACTGCTGTAGTTTGTCAATGACTGTCATGTTAGTCCTGTTAAGTAAAACGTACTTTAAACAAACTTTTTGGGACTCAGTTCTTAATCTAAACATTAAGTTGGTGCATTATAAAACATATCTAAGAGTTGCTTGTTGCTTGTACAATTTACAGCAGAAGTTCTCTGAGAATCTCTTTTATATCCAAGATGAACTGGTATTGAAACTGAAATTTCCCTAACCTGATTGATACCTAATTTGAATCGAAATCGATTCTGGTAATCACTGGCGATACCCAGTCCTAATATTAAACCTAACTGAATGTAATGTATTTTCGAGTCAGAGGACAAAACCAGAGTCAATTCAAACACCAGATGAACGCTTAAGATCAGCCCTAAAATGTTATGGAGTGCCATGGGGATTAAATGGTTTGTTGATTTTCCTGTGAGAGGATTAGTGTCCAAGATTTCAAGATGTCCAAGAACCCAAATCACCAGCAGATCCACTTCAACATATGTCATAGGACATACTGGACTCCTCAGAAGAGATGCGTCTCTAAAGTCATTCCTACTCCCTATTGCACGTTCTGTCAACCTGAACAAACTGGAACTTTCCTGCACATGGTCTGGGAGTGTGAACAGGTGCATGAGTTCTGGAATAAAACAACATCAATAATATCTGATGTGATAGGATGTCGAATTCCTACTGACCCGATTGTTTTGTTACTTAATGTCGACTCTAAATTACACCTGCTTGGGAGACAGAGGAAAATTTGGCTAGCCGGCTCAACTGCAACCAAGAAAATGATAGCTCAATGCTGGCTCCCCCCTCACTTGCATTGTATAAAACAGTGGTTGGCGTATTTTCTGGACATAGTTATGCTTGAGCTCTCTACAGCAAGGATTAACAAAGCCAAATCATCAACTATCAGCCTATGGTAAAGCACAGCAGCACAAATATCAGACCTAATGACCTCAACGCCACAAGAACTAGAGGAGAGTGATTAGGCAAGTTGTGATTTCTGTTTGTTT